>NC_047122.1:8073225-8270996 GCF_902500255.1 Thalassophryne amazonica
ACCCAGTCCCTGCAAGCTGGAGGCAAAATGCAGCTTATAAACTCAGCTTTAATGAACACAGAAAAGCAGCCACGGGGGAGTTTTACTCATTCAGTCACTCTCATACACAGTGTCAAATTCACACTCCAGTGAGGACACATGGCAACATTCAAAATAGTGATAACTCATTCAGTGTTAAATCAGTGCTATATATTTAATATACTCTAAAGTAACAGTGTGCAGGATTTAGGGCTATATCATTCATATCGTTCATTCTAATCCTGCAACACTGAAGTCATGTCTTTTCATAAGCAACCTCCCCTCATGGAGGCCACCATGATGCACTACTACGTCAATGCAGTAGCCCAAAAGGCACATACTGACTCGGTCTGTCACATTTTGCGACATATCTAAAAGACTGAATGAAAAAATAAGGAGTCAGTGATTGCCGGCCTACACATAGTCAACTGGTTGCTTGTGCAAGCTAATAAGTCTGTGGACCCTGTATAGCTGCAAAACATAAAACATCCCAAAATGTAAAATGCTGGTGAAAAATATCTTGCAAAATGTAAAAGGGGTGATTTCTAGGATCACCCTAACAGCAGACATAAAACAGACATGTCTGTGTATTTGTTTTGTGTTGTGCCATTGTACGACTGCAAAACCTAAAATGCAAAGTCAGCCTGAAAACGTGCATTACAGGACCAGATCCAGACCAGTTTGGACCGAAGCAGTTGCATCGGTCAGATTTTTTTACACATCGTTCGTCATGGGGAAAAAAAAAAATCTTGAATAATCTCGAATAGTGCCGAACATGTCCCCGCGGTGAACACAGCTTTTGATTTGATCCTACAATGCACCACGCAGGTACACAGGAAAATTCAAATCGGATTAAACAAACATAGCATCAGTCCAATTGAGTCAATGATCATAGCATCCAGGAAAAAAGTTGTGCAAGAAAAATTGGGCGCTTGTTTCAGCAAGAAACGGTGACTGGTTTATAAATAGTTTTCAGACAATAGTGTGTTTGAAAGGCATTCTATGATGACTGTCTGTAAATATTGGCCTGTTGTCTTTATCCCTCATGTTTTGGCTTATTGCATCTGCCCTGACTGTAGATAGATCTATTTCACTTAAGGGCCCCTTCACACATAACGTGATTGAGGCAGAATGGTGCACAAAGGAGGAGTCACATGGCACTCATGGGAAATCGGAGCCACACTCTAATGTCTCTTACAGCAGTCTCCACATTCATTCAGGCACAGCACATGCACTTTATAGTCACGTGCTGCTCGCACCGGAAACCTATTCAAACGGCAGGCATGATGAGGTCGCATGGCCATCCGATCATGTTCGGAGTATTTGAAAGGCATGTCGTGTGCAGGTGCCACAGCCAAGCAGCTGCACAAAATCATCGTCCATGTCAAACTGTGGCTGAATGACGCCATTGAGGCAGCCTTCACACAAGTGGCCGAAAATCATTCAACGCTGTATGAGTAGCCAATCGACCCAGTCTCGGCCTGAGTCAGCTGAAGTCTCGGTGCCACCCAAGAACATCCAGCACCACTCGCGGGGTGCTAAGAAAAGGTGGGGCTATTTGCACGGCCGGCACGAGAGTAGAGAGCAGGCGACCACATTCAACCTGGCTGTGCCCCATGAGTGTGCCGTTACCAAGCAACACATACAGTGAGGAAAATAAGTATTTGAACACCCTGCGATTTTGCAAGTTCTCCCACTTAGAAATCATGGAGGGGTCTGAAATTTTCATCTTAGGTGCATGTCCACTGTGAGAAACATAATCTAAAAAAAAATTCCGGAAATCACAATGTATGATTTTTTTAATAATTTATTTGTATGTTACTGCTGCAAATAAATGTTTGAACCACTACCAACCAGCAAGAATTCTGGCTCACACAGACCTGTTAATTTTTCTTTAAGAAGCCCTCTTATTCTGCACTCTTTACCTGTATTAATTGCACCTGTTTGAACTTGTTACCTGTATAAAAGACACCTGTTCACACACTCAATCAATCACACTCCAACCTGTCCACCATAGCCAAGACCAAAGAGCTGACTAAGGACACCAGGGACAAAACTGTAGACCTGCACAAGGCTGGGATGGACTACAGGACAACAGGCAAGCAGCTTGGTAGAAGACAACTGTTATGATTATTTATTAGAAAGTGGAAGAAACACAAGATGACTGTCAATCTCCCTCGATCTGGGATTCCATGCAATATCTCACTTTGTGGGTTAAGGATGATTCTGAGAAAGCTCAGAACTACACAGGAGGACCTGGTCAATGACCTGAAGAGAGCTGAGACCATAGTCACAAAGATTACATTACATGATGATGTCATGATTTAAAATCCTGCAGGGCAGCAAGGCCCCCCTGCTCAAGCCAGCACATGTCCAGGCCCATTTGAAGTTCACCAGTGACCATCTGGATGATCCAGAGGAGGCATGGGAGAAGGTCATGTGATCAGATGAGACGAGAATAGAGTTTTTTGGAATCAACTCCACTTACCATGTTTAGAGGATGAGAACAACCCCAAGAAAACCATCCCAACCGTGAAGCATGGGGGTGGAAACATCATACTCTGGGGGTGCTCTTCTGCAAAGGGGACAGAACGACTGCACCGTATTGAAGGGAGGATGGATGGGGTCATGTATGGTGAGATTTTGGCAAACAACCTCCTTCCCTTAGTAAGAGCCTTGAAGATGGGTCATAGCTGGGTCTTCCAGCATGACGATGACCCCAAACACACAGCCAGGGCAACTAAGGAGGGGCTCCGTAAGAAGCATTTCAAGGTCCTGGAGTGGCCTGGCCAGTCTCCAGACCTGAACTCAATAGAAATCTTTGGAGGGAGCTGAAACTCCAAACCTGAAAGATCTAGACAAGATCTGTGTGGAGGAATGGACCAAAATCCCTACAGCAGTGTGTGCAAACCTGGTGAAAAACTACAGGAAACATTTGACCTCTGTAATTGCAAACAAAGGCTACTGTACCAAATATTAACACAGCTGTTCAAATACTTATTTGCAGCATCAACATACAAATAAGTTATTAAAAAAAATCATACATTGCGATTTCCAGATTATTATTTTTTTTAGATTATGTCTCTCACAGTGGACATGCACCTAAGATGAAAATTTCGGAACACCTCGCCAGCAAGGCGTCCAAGGGGCATCCGGAAAAGATGCCCAAGCCACCTCAACTGGCTCCTTTCGACGTGGAGGAGCAGCGGCTCGACTCCGAGCTCCTCCTGAGTGACTGAGCTCCTCACCCTATTTCTAAGGGAGCGCCCAGCCACCCTGCGGAGGAAACTCATCTCGGCCGCTTGTACTCGCGATCTCGTTCTTTCAGTCATGAGCCAAATCTCATGACCGTAGGTGAGGATCGGAACGTAGATCGATCGGTAAATCGAGAGCTTTGCCCCCCTACTCAGCTCTCTCTTCACCATCACTGCAGATGCTGCACTGATGCGTCTATCGATCTCACGCTCCATCCGTCCCTCACTCGTGAACAAGACCCCGAGATCTCCTCCACTTGAGGCAAGGACACTCCACCGACCTGTAGAGGGCAAAGCACCGTTTTCTGGTCAAGAACCCTGGCCTTGGATTTGGAGATGCTGACTTTCATCCTGGATGCTTCACACTCAGCTGCAAACTGCCCCAGTGCACGCTGAAGGTCCTGATTTGATGAAGCCAACAGAACCACATCATCCGCAAACAGCAGAGACGAGATTCTGTGGTTCCCAAACCAGACCCCCTCTACACCCTGGCTGAGCCTAGAAATTCTGTCCATAAAGATAATGAACAGAACCACAAAAAATGTAAATGGATTAGAATTGCCGGAAACAGCAATTCTAATCCATTTACATTTTTCCGCAAATCTGATTGGTTAATTGTGTGAGATTTCAGACCATAAAATATCATGTGGATGGTGGCAAAATATTAAAATCATTTCACATTTGATGTGTTACTCCACCCCCTGACCACGTTGCTGCGCAGGTGTCAACAATGACACTGTCACCTGAGACCAAAAGAAACTCATGCAGCGAGGATGATCCTGAAATGCGTGGATTTAATGAATTTAACTGGATTGATTGATGGATTTATCATGGATTTAACTCAATGCAGCTGACAAGATAGAGAAATCTGTGGGTCTTTCCAGTTTGGCATGAAGACACTGTTGTGACAGTAAGCTTTGATGAACTGACCACACCCTTTCACAACAATTCGTGGACTGAATTACTTACACAAAAAGAAACTGTGCAAATGATGGAATTGGATTAGAATGGGAACAATCCTGTTGTGTCTGATGATTTGCAGATGTTCATGCTGGATTATGCTCACAAATATCCATTTTTACTGGCTCCGCAAACATATTGCTGGTAAAACTCAATTTGTGACCATAAAATCCAGCACTAACATGTGGAAATCATCAGACACAACAGGGTTATTCCCTAAGTCACAGCTGGAGAACACATACCGTGTTATGAAGGACATCACCTTACAACACTCCACCATGAGGCACGTGCGTGAGCATGCTGTCCTCACATGGAAATACATAAAAACACATTATCGCCTTTACGATGGATGGGAGCGACCACGTCAGCACACACAACATCAGGCTGTGAAACAAACTGTCTGATCATGTGTACATTCAGCTGGTGATCTGAATCACCTATGTCAGCTATGGCCGGCGGGACATACGGGGCCGGCTGGTCACACAGTGCCAGCAGATGAGAACATGATAAGAGCACACTGCATTATTCATGTCATTTCATAGCTGTACATCTATGACCATGGGTCATATACAGAGGAACAGAAGGATCATACTTGTATTGTCCACTCGATAAGAGTGATTAAATATTAGAAATTGTTGGGGTTTCCTTTTGGTGTGTGTTTTTTGTCATCCCCCACGTGCCCGTGCATGAACATGCATGAAACCATCATCATGGTATCATGCACACTCAAAAAAAAAAAAAAAAACAGCAGGGGTCAGGGTTGCCAACACTCACGCATCTGGTGTGAGACTCACACTTTGAGTATCAGTCTCACGCTGTCACGCTCATGTAAGAAATGTCATGCCAAAATAAAAATTTCTCCAGTTTATTTTCTGTTGATGACTAGATTAGACCAGACCAGTCCACAAAACATTGTTTCTTAATGAAAAGAGAGGAATTTAAGACGTGCACCCGAAACAGCTGTTAACATCTGTTGACAGCGTTCTCATTGCAGTATTCTCGGATCACTGATTTGCTGAAAATCTGTCACCTGATATGTCAGCTGCCTCGTGAAGACTTTAGACAGAGTTTGAGCAAAGCTTTGGAAATTATGGTTCTGACTTAGTCAACCACTGAGGCGGTATAAAAAGTTTGGATAGCAAGATAAGCTCATCAAAACACCCCACTACAGACGGAGCCTCATCAGACTAATTGTGTGTTGAGACAGGCGGCTACAGACTTAAAACTAGTTGCAAGCTAGATAATTTAAAGAACATATGATACTGTTATTTAATGTCCTGGTTAGCAAGTAGTAATGATTCTAAGTCTATCTGTGCACATGCTCTGAAAATGTGTGGTTGCTGATGCATTTTATTGATAATTATTAATGACAGAGAAAATGAAACATTTTGAACCACTGAAACAATATGAAGCAATTGTGTTGAAATGGTTCAGTGTTGGAAGCAATTAAATATGGTGACATCTGCTGGCCAATATTTAACATAGCACTTGTATGGAACGATTTGAATTTGTATAAAATGTAAACATGCAAAAAGAAGACTATAAGATATATTAACTAAACACATAAATACATAAAATATAGGGTAATAAAAAATATAGTATTTTTTTTAATTATTTTTTTCTCAATAATACATAAATTGATTGTTCTCTTGTTGAGCTAATTCTTGGAATAAAAATTGTCTGACCCTGTTTTTAAAAAGAGGCTTTGATTCACAAACTGTAATTTGACGAGGCGGATCATTAAACAGTTTAGCTCCAGTGTACTTGAAGGACAAAGCTCACAGGTCTTCACCTGAGGAATGACCAGAGACAAGGTACTCGACCGAGTATTAATATTGTGCTGCACAGCAGTAAATTTAAAAGAAGTGACCAAATAATTCGGGGCTTGCTTATTCACTATTTAATTTTAATTGTTGAATTAAATACCGTTCCAGGTAATCTTCTCTGCTGTGATTATTGTTGTCTAAAACATTGTTCTGTGTGCAGCCGTGTTCCTGCGGGCTCTGTTGGAAGCTGGATTGGCGGACAGTGGGAGGGTGATGTTCTTCGCCTCTCACTCCATCCAGGAAAGAGACCAACAGGAGCTGCACGGGTGAAATTGTTTCTGGAGGTGGAGGTTCTCCCTCCCGGACGAACTAAGCTTTACACGATTGCTGGGTGTGTATTCACACACCCACCATTAACTGTTTCTGTTTACTGCCAGCAGTACCGGGTCAGACTGCTGAAGACAGTGGCCACCTGGGGCGCAGGGCTTGGCGGCTCCGGTGTTCTTCAGATCCGTTGGTGGTGGAAGTTGTGTGGGATCCGCCTCTTCTCTCGCCAGACGTCTTCTATCTTCGAGCCTGCCCACACGTCACCTTGTGTATAATTGACAATCCATATTATTGTTATTGTCTGTATTTCGTTGTGCAATTAACAACATTAAATTGTTACTTTTGGCTTATCCATTGTCCATTCATTAATGCCCCCTGTTGTGGGTCCGTGTCACGACACCTTCCCAACAGGATTTCTCGGCCAGCGTCATGTATCCCGAGGGGCGTCAACCATCGCTTGAACAGCCAATGGAAGAGCGAGATGAACAGGCGTCAGCAGGAGGTGTGTTAGGTGAGCTGCAGCAAATCTTAACCGCTTTCACTGCTCGGTTGGACTTAGTCACCGAGCGGAATGTGATTCTCAATCAGAGGATGGAGGCTCTCACCGCCCGGGTGGAAGCGCAGGCTCAGTGCGCTGCTGCAGCACCTCCCCCTGCTGACCGGAGGCCTGAAACAGACATTCCGCTGGTCGTTCAACGAACCCCCCCACCATCCCCTGAAGCATACATAAGCCCTCCGGAGCCGTACGGAGGCTGTGTCGAGACGTGCGCGGACTTCTTAATGCAGTGCTCGCTCGTCTTTTCACAGCGTCCCGTCATGTACGCGTCAGACGCTAGCCGGGTGGCTTACGTTATAAATTTGCTTCGAGGAGAGGCACGCGCCTGGGCTACGGTGCTCTGGGAGCAGAATTCACGGCTCCTAACGTCATACGCTGGGTTTGTGAGGGAGTTCAGACAAGTGTTCGACCACCCTCATAGAGGCGAGACCGCTTCAAGCATGCTGCTGTCGATAAGACAGGGGTGCCGGAGCGCAGCTAAGTATGCAGTCGACTTCCGCATCGCGGCAGCGCGAGCCGGCTGGAATGCTGTTGCGCTCCGCGCCGCCTTTGTAAACGGACTGTCTCTGGTCCTTAAGGAGCACCTGGTGGCGAAGGACGAGCCACGGGATTTAGACGGGCTTATTGACCTGGTTATACGGTTGGACAGCCGATTAACAGAACACCGATGGGAGCGAGACGAAGGGCGTGGTCAGGCACAAGCCGTCCCTCTTCCTCCCGGGTCCGAAAGGGAGCCGTCTTCCCCACGCTCCACAGTCAGGGTACTCCACGTGACGACAGCTCCCCCTGCTGCCGTTGCTATGGAGACGAGCAGGGCCAAAAGGCGATCAGATCAGAGACAGAGGAGGCTGGTCCGTGGGGAGTGTTTTCTCTGCACCTCAACTGAGCACACGCAGAGAAACTGCCCCAAACGGTCAAAACAGCAGCACCCGTCCTTAGAGACTGGGCTAAGGGTGGGTCACAATACCCACACGGGGAAACCCCGTAAATCTGCACGAATCCCAGTCATGATCCTAAGTGAGGATTTAACCCTTCACGCCCCAGCACTAGTAGACACGGGGTCGGAAGGGAATCTGCTAGATAGCAGATGGGCAAAGGAAGTAGGGCTCCCTCTGGTGGCTCTGCCTTCACCTTTGAAGGTACGGGCACTAGATGGCACCCTTCTTCCATTAATCACACACCAGACACAGCCCGTGACATTGGTTGTGTCTGGGAATCACAGGGAGGAGATCGTGTTTATGTAACACCTTCTACCTCCCGAGTGATTTTAGGGTTTCCATGGATGGTGAAGCACAATCCCCGGATTGATTGGCCGTCTGGGGTTGTGACGCAGTGGAGTGAAACCTGCCACCGGGAATGTTTAGGATCCTCAGTTCCACCCGGTGTGACAGCTGATGAGGAGGTCAAAGTCCCCCCCAATCTGACGCCTTGCCGGAGGAGTACCATGATCTTGCTGACATCTTCAGTACGATTGTGCCATCGATTTGATCCCGGGCGCTGAGTACCCGTCCAGCAGGCTGTACAACCTCTCACGTCCGGAACGAGAATCAATGGAGACCTACATCCGGGACTCCTTAGCTGCCGGGTTGATCCGGAACTCCACCTCCCCAATGGGTGCAGGTTTCTTTTTTGTGGGTAAGAAGGACGGCGGACTCCGTCCATGCATCGATTACAGAGGGCTGAACGAGATTACGGTTCATAATCGATACCCATTACCTCTGTTGGATTCGGTGTTCACACCCCTGCATGGAGCCCAAGTATTCACCAAACTCGATCTTAGGAATGCGTACCACCTGGTTCGGATCCGGAAGGGAGACGAGTGGAAGACGGCATTTAACACCCCCTTAGGTCACTTTGAGTATCTGGTCATGCCGTTCGGCCTCACTAACGCCCCCGCGACGTTCCAAGCATTGGTTAATGACGTCTTGCAGGACTTCCTGCACCGGTTTGTCTTCGTATATCTAGACGATATACTCATCTTTTCTCCGGACCCTGAGACTCATGTCCAGCATGTACGTCAGGTCCTGCAGCGGTTATTGGAGAACCGGCTGTCTGTGAAGGGCGAGAAGTGCGAGTTCCACCGTACTTCTTTGTCCTTCCTGGGGTTCATCATCTCCTCCAACTCCGTCGCCCCTGATCCGGCCAAGGTTGCGGTGGTGAGAGATTGGCCCCAACTAACAAGCCGTAGGAAGCTGCAACAGTTCCTCGGTTTTACAAATTTCTACAGGAGGTTCATTAAGGGTTACAGTCAGGTAGCGAGCCCCCTGACTGCCCTGACCTCCACTAAAGTCCCTTTCACCTGGCTGGATCGGTGCGAAGCCGCGTTTAGGGAGTTGAAACGCCGGTTCTCGTCTGCACCTGTTCTGGTGCAGCCTGATCCTAATCGCCAGTTCATAGTTGAAGTGGATGCCTCTGACTCAGGGATAGGAGCCGTGCTGTCCCAGAGCAGGGAGTCCGATAAGGTTCTCCACCCTTGTGCCTATTTTTCCCGCAGGTTGACCCCGGCTGAGAGGAATTATGACGTCGGCAATCGGGAACTCCTGGCGGTGAAGGAGGCTCTTGTAGAGTGGAGACACCTGTTGGAGGGAGTGACGGTGCCCTTCACGGTTTTCATGGACCATCGGAACCTGGAGTACATCCGGACCGCCAAGCGGCTGAACCCCATGCAAGCCCGCTGGTCACTGTTCTTCGGGCGCTTTGACTTCCAGATTACATACCGCCCCGGTACGAAGAACCAACAATCGGATGCCCTGTCCCGGGTGCACGAAGAGGAAGCCAAGGCCGAGTTGTCGGACCCAACAGAGACCATCATCCCCGAGTCCACTGTCATGGCCACCCTCAACTGGGATGTGGAGAAGACCGTCCGGGAGGCCCTGACACGGAACCTGGACCCGGGGACCGGCCCGAGGAACAAATTGTACGTCCCAGCAGAGGCCAGAGCTGCGGTTTTGAACATCTGTCATGGTTCCAAGCTCTCCTGTCATCCTGGGGTGCGCAGAACCATGGTAGTGGTTCAGCAGCGCTTCTGGTGGGCGTCTATGGAGGCCGACGTCTGGGATTACGTCCAGGCCTGTACCACCTGTGCCAGGGGCAAGGCCAACCACAAGAGGACTTCGGGACTCCTCCAGCCCCTACCGGTGCCTCACCGCCCCTGGTCCCACATCAGCCTGGACTTTATCACGGGCCTCCCGCCGTCCCAGGGCAACACCACCATCCTCACGATAGTGGACCGGTTCTCCAAGGCGGCCCACTTCGTGGCCCTCCTGAAGCTCCCGACGGCCCAGGAGACGGCAGACCTCCTGGTCCACCACGTCGTGCGTCTGCATGGGATATCAGCGGACATCGTCTCGGATCGTGGTCCTCAGTTCTCTTCCCAAGTCTGGAGGAGGTTCTGCAGGGAACTGGGGGCCACCGTGAGTCTCTCGTCCGGGTATCACCCTCAGACAAACGGACAGGCAGAGCGGGCTAACCAGGAGCTGGAGCATGCCCTCCGCTGCGTGACCTCCGCGCACCCGACGGCCTGGAGCAATCATCTGGCCTGGATCGAGTATGCCCACAACAGCCAAGTGTCGTCTGCCACCGGCTTCTCCCCGTTTGAGGTGTGTTTGGGGTACCAGCCCCCATTGTTCCCACTCGTGGAGGGGGAGGTCGGTGTGCCCTCGGTCCAGGCCCACCTCAGGAGGTGCCGCCGGGTGTGGCGGACTGCCCGTTCTGCCCTGTTGAAGGCACGGACAAGGGCCAAGGCCCATGCAGACCGCCAGCGTTCCCCGGCCCCTGCATACCAGCCCGGGCAGGAGGTGTGGTTGTCGACAAAGGACATCCGCTTCAAGTGGAATCATAGAAACTCAAGGACAGGTTTATTGGACCGTTTCCCATCCTCAAAGTCCTCAGTCCGGCCACAGTGAAGCTAAAGCTGCCAGCTTCACTGCGGATCCACCGGTTTTCCATGTGTCACGTCTCAGACCTCATCACACCTCACCACTCTGCACCCCTGGCCCCGCACCGCCTCCTGCCCGGATCATCGACGGGGAGCCGGCATGGACCGTGCATCGGCTCCTGGACGTCCGTCATAAGGGCCGGGGGTTCCAGTATCTGGTGGACTGGGAGGGGTATGAACCCGAAGAACGCTCCTGGGTGAAGAGGAGCTTCATCCTGGACCCGGCCCTCCTGGCCAATTTCTACAACCGGCACCCGGACAAGCCTGGTCGGGCGCCAGGAGGCGCCCGTTGAGGGGGGGGTCCTGTTGTGTGGGCCACTGAAGAGGAGGTACTGCTGGCCCACCACCACCAGATGGCGCCCTGCTTGGAATGCGGGCTTCAAGCACGAGAGGGCGTCGGAGCCACTGGGAGTGACAGCTGTCACTTATCAGCACCAGCTGTCACTCGTCCAACTCATCACCATATAAGCCGGACTGCAACTTCACCTCCTCGCCGAGAAATCAGCTACCATTCAAGGTAATCTTCTCTGCTGTGATTATTGTTGTCTAAAACATTGTTCTGTGTGCAGCCGTGTTCCTGCGGGCTCTGTCGGAAGCTGGATTGGCGAACAGTGGGAGGGCGACGTTCTTCTCCTCTCACTCCATCCAAGAAAGAGACCAACAGGAGCTGCACGGGTGAAATTGTTTCTGGAGGTGGAGGTTCTCCCTCCCGGAGGAACTAAGCTTTACACGATTGCTGGGTGTGTATTCACACACCCACCATTAACTGTTTCTGTTTTCTGCCAGCAGTACCGGGTCAGACTGTGAAGACAGTGGCCACCTGGGGCGCAGGGCTTGGTGGCTCCGGTGTTCTTCAGATCCGTTGGTGGTGGAAGCTGTGTGGGATCCGGCTCTTCTCTCGCCAGACGTCTTCTATCTTCGAGCCTGCCCACACGTCACCTTGTGTATAATTGACAATCCATATTATTGTTATTGTCTGTATTTCGTTGTGCGATTCACAACATTAAATTGTTACTTTTGGCTTATCCATTGTCCGTTCATTAATGCCCCCTGTTGTGGGTCCGTGTCACGACACCTTCCCAACAAAGTTGACCCAACAATTTTACACTTAGGTCACTCAGCAAAATTGTTTCTGGCTAAGTTAATGCATTTTACTTGGGTGGAAATACTTTACATAATTGTTTATGTTCACTGAGCAAGTTATTTTTTTGAGTGCACACCTGTCTGACCATGTGTCCCTCCCACCAGCAGGTGGAATGTTTTGTGGTTACCCATTTCATTTTTTGTTTGCGGTTTTTCGGCTGGTTCCTGCTCCTTTCGCCCAACTTCGTGTTATGTGTGAAGGAGTCAAAAAGGATCAATGTTTTACCACCTTCTACTCTCTAATATGAAAGAAATAGAGGCAAAGACATCTCGCTGTATCCAATCGCCTAAAGCAAAATAAACATAAAAGGCAACAAAAATAAAAAGGAAATCTGTATAATTAGGCAGTCGTTTTTTAATCTCTTTAATTAAAATGTTCTGATTTTACATTTTTCTGTTGTACATGATGCAGCAAAAAGTAAACAGAGCAATAATCACAATTGATGCCAACCTAGACCTATTGATAACAATAACAACATTTAAAAACCCAAACTGCCATGATGCATTGCAGTACAACATCCATTGTTGGTTAGTTAAAATTGCTCATTTCTCCAAAAATCTATGGGGTCTGTTAGAAAACTATCCGACCTTTTATTTGTTGCAAAAACTATATGGATTTGAATCATGTGCAATTGCATCAGCCAAGCTTGAACCTTTGTGCGCATGCATGAGTTTTTTCACGCCTGTTGGTTGCATCATTCGCCTGTGAGCACGCCTTGTGGGAGGAGTGGTCCAGCTTCCTCAGCGGATTTTCATTGTCAGGAAATTGGCTTATCGACTGCCGCTTTACTGCATCAAAATTTTTTCAGAAACTGTGAGAGACAGCCAGTTGGAAACCATTCGGAAAATTCAGATGGCTTTCGGTGAAGATCTTATGGGGATCACACAGATTAAGGAGTGTTACAACCGGTTTAAAGACGGCGCACAATGGGGCCGAAAAAGTGCTGATGTCCAACTCTTCTGCCATTTCTGTGGTAGTCAGACGATGTCCCGGATCAACAAAGCGTTCACTTTGGAAATGAACAGCACATTCCACTGTTACAGGAGTTTTTTGTCATGAAAAGACGTGCAGAGGAATTCGCACATCGGGATGGAGGCACACAACAAAAAGCAACACCGTGATGAAGCCTCACAGGACATGTTATAGTATGTCCAGCTCGTCCACAATTTCTCGGATAGTCACACGACTGAAAAGCCACCGAAAGCCGTCTGAATCTTCTAAATGGTGCAAGAGCTGGGCATGTTAGGGCTTGTCCTGTGAGACCAACATGGAGGTGCTTTTGTCCCACGCCATTAGTGGCTCCGTGGCACATTCTTCCGTTCCTCTTTCCATGACAAAAACTCCTGTAAAAGTGGAATGTGCCGAAAAAGTGCTGATGTCCACATCTTCTGCCATTTCTGTAGTAGTCAGACGACGTCCCGGATCAACACAACCTTCACTTTGGAAATGATCTGGTCGTTTCAGCCTGTCGATCGCCGCTCGGAGCACGGCGTGCCCTCCGCCATTGTGCACTGTCTTTCCGTTTTAGCAGCGTTCATCCTTGACCCAAAATACATAAGCTTACCAACCGGCAAATGTCAGCTCTCCTCGGTTTCGGCGTGATGAAAGCCATACACACACACGTACGTACACACACAGAGGCCACTTGGCTATTATAATATAGATTTGAATGGAAAACCCAAAACGTCACTTTACCGCCTTTCCTCAGGCACAACTTGTGTTTTCACATATTTGCAAGGAGCCTTTAACTGTCAAGTTAAACCCAACCCCTTACACTGAGATTACAGAGTGTGTAAACAGCAAAATGAACACGCTCCGTTGGTGCATTGCACTTTAGACTGTGTGCTGCAAAATGTCAACCGAGGGCTCCATAAACCTAAAATCTGAGCTCCCCCAGCATTTAAACTCAGTTTGTTTAAGTTGATTTTAACTCAGTATTAAGAGATGATGATCCTTTTTGGTGTAGCAGTTAAAATTGCTGGATTTATTTCTCTTTAGCAGTGTGGCGGCTCTTTTATAAGCACTGCAACATGCCAGAGAAGACAGCCTGTTCCATCCTGAGATAAACTCAGCTCCTCCACAGTTTTCATGCTGACATTAGCTTCCCACTGCTCACCCACAACATTCCGGCAAGCATGTGATTTTCCCTTCTGCTTCTCTTCCCTTGCCCCCACTTCTCTGACCTCCCCGACCACCTACCATGTGATGTAGGACTGTGGAAAACAGTCAGCGTGCAGAAAGGCCAACTGTAGCTGAAAATATGATCAAACTCATACCACTATGAGTCATATGGAAATATGTGTGATTTTCATGGATTAGGATTTAAAACTGCAACAGAATTTATACTGAACATTAAGTGAGGCTGAAGGGTGATGACGAAAAAAAAATGCAACTGGGTCATCAGCCTCATTCACCATGAGAACCCCTAGAACCATGGGCACCGCCATTTTGAATAGTCACATGATGTGACATGCCATCTGTGTCATCCGGCACAAGGACCCGGTCGTGACATCACTTCCAGTTTGTTTCCTCGTCAGGTCAGTGTTTGCCTCATCCACCTTAAGGACCCCTAGAACTGAAGGTCACATGATGTGATCTAAAGTAATTTTGGGGACCAATTGATTCGGTCACGGCAAAAACAAAAAAACAAAGATTTGGTCACAGGACGTCATTTCTGGTTTGCTTCTGCGTGAGATCAGTCACCCACGTTGCTAAGCACATTGCTAAAACATTACAGACAGAGTGCCCTGATGTGTGACCAACAGACCAAAAACGCGTCTCGGATTTCAAAGTAGTGGGTGGTGTCCAAACTACACTCAACAAAAATATAAACGCAACACTTTTGGTTTTGCTCCCATTTTGTATGAGATGAACTCAAAGATCTAAAACTTTTTCCACATACACAATATCACCATTTCTCTCAAATATTGTTCACAAACCAGTCTAAATCTGTGATAGTGAGCACTTCTCCTTTGCTGAGATAATCCATCCCACCTCACAGGTGTGCCATATCAAGATGCTGATTAGACACCATGATTAGTGCACAGGTGTGCCTTAGACTGTCCACAATAAAAGGCCACTCTGAAAGGTGCAGTTTTGTTTTATTGGGGGGGATACCAGTCAGTATCTGGTGTGACCACCATTTGCCTCATGCAGTGCAACACATCTCCTTCGTATAGAGTTGATCAGGTTGTCAATTGTGGCCTGTGGAATGTTGGTCCACTCCTCTTCAATGGCTGTGCGAAGTTGCTGGATACTGGCAGGAACTGGTACACGCTGTCGTATACGCCGGTCAAGAGCATCCCAAACATGCTCAATGGGTGACATGTCCGGTGAGTATGCCGGCCATGCAAGAACTGGGACATTTTCAGCTTCCAAGAATTGTGTACAGATCCTTGCAACATGGGGCCGTGCATTATCCTGCTGCAACATGAGGTGATGTTCTTGGATGTATGGCACAACAATGGGCCTCAGGATCTCATCATGGTATCTCTGTGCATTCAAAATGCCATCAATAAAATGCACCTGTGTTCTTCGTCCATAACAGACGCCTGCCCATACCATAACCCCACCGCCACCATGGGCCACTCGATCCACAACATTGACATCAGAAAACCGCTCACCCACACGACGCCACACACGCTGTCTGCCATCTGCCCTGGACAGTGTGAACCGGGATTCATCCGTGAAGAGAACACCTCTCCAATGTGCCAAACGCCAGCAAATGTGAGCATTTGCCCACTCAAGTCAGTTACGACGACGAACTGGAGTCAGGTCGAGACCCCGATGAGGACGACGAGCATGCAGATGAACTTCCCTGAGACGGTTTCTGACAGTTTGTGCAGAAATTCTTTGGTTATGCAAACCGATTGTTTCAGCAGCTGTCCGAGTGGCTGGTCTCAGATGATCTTGGAGGTGAACATGCTGGATGTGGAGGTCCTGGGCTGGTGTGGTTACATGTGGTCTGCGGTTGTGAGGCTGGTTGGATGTACTGCCAAATTCTCTGAAACGCCTTTGGAGACGGCTTATGGTAGAGAAATGAACATTCAATACACGAGCAACAGCTCTGGTTGACACTACTGCTGTCAGCATGCCAATTGCATGCTCCCTCAAATCTTGCAACATCTGTGGCATTGTGCTGTGTGATAAAAAAAGAAAAAATAATATAGCACCTTCAACTGCACCACAGACTAAAACACTTAAATGTGGTCTATTAAACATTAGGTCTCTCTCTTCTAAGTCCCTGTTAGTAAATAATATAATAATTGATCAACATATTGATTTATTCTGCCTTACAGAAATCTGGTTACAGCAGGATGAATATGTTAGTTTAAATGAGTCAACACCCCCGAGTCACACTAATTGTCAAAATGCTCGAAGCACGGGTCAAGGAGGAGGATTAGCAGCAATCTTCCACTCCAGCTTATTAATTAATCAAAGACCCAGACAGAGCTTTAATTCATTTGAAAGCTTGACTCTTAGTCATGTCCATCCAAATTGGAAGTCTCAAAAACTTTTATTTGTTTTATTTGTTATTATCTATCGTCCACCTGCTCATTACTGTGAGTTTCTCTGTGAATTTTCAGACCTTTTGTCTGACTTAGTGCTTAGCTCAGACAAGATAATTACAGTGGGTGATTTTAACATCCACATAGATGCTGAGAATGACAGCCTCAACACTGCATTTAATCTATTATTAGATTCAGTTGGCTTCACTCAAAATGTATATGAGCCCAGCCACCATTTTAACCGCACTTTAGATCTTGTTCTGACATATGGCATAGAAATTGAAGACTTAACAGTATCCCCTGAAATGTCTGATCATTTCTTAATAACATTTACATTTGGCCTCTACTGGTGGTTGGCTCTCACTGCGGTATTGTATCACTTCCTGTTCCGGAGCACAGCGGTGTTTTTCTGTATCTGTTAGCTGTTTAATCTGCGCAGTTAGATTGATCTAGTTATCTAGATTACGATTTGTTTCCCAGTGTAATCTTTACGTGCCTTAACTAAAGCACTCCTTCTGCTGAATCACCTCTAAATTATTTACACATTATTCACTTTGCGTGTTTTTAGGAATCCGCTAGCTTAGCGTAGCTACTAGCTCTTAGCCGATTTAGCATGGCGGCTTCTCCTGTCTCTCCCGCACTTTTCTGCTCTGGGTGTGAAATGTTTAGTTATTCCTCGGCCTCCTTTAGCAGTAACGGTACTTGTAATAAGTGTAGCTTATTCGTAGCTTTGGAGGCCAGGCTGGGCGAATTGGAGACTCGGCTCCACACCGTGGAAAATTCTACAGCTAGCCAGGCCCCTGTAGTCGGTGCGGACCAAGGTAGCTTAGCCGCCGTTAGTTACCCCCTGGCAGATCCCGAGCAGTCGGGAAAGCAGGCTGACTGGGTGACTGTGAGGAGGAAGCATAGCCCTAAACAGAAGCCCCGTGTACACCGCCAACCCGTTCACATCTCTAACCGTTTTTCCCCACTCGACGACACACCCGCCGAGGATTAAACTCTGGTTATTGGCGACTCTGTTTTGAGAAATGTGAAGTTAGCGACACCAGCAACCATAGTCAATTGTCTTCCGGGGGCCAGAGCAGGCGACATTGAAGGAAATTTGAAACTGCTGGCTAAGGCTAAGCGTAAATTTGGTAAGATTGTAATTCACGTCGGCAGTAATGACACTCGGTTACGCCAATCGGAGGTCACTAAAATTAACATTAAATCGGTGTGTAACTTTGCAAAAACAATGTCGGACTCTGTAGTTTTCTCTGGGCCCCTCCCCAATCGGACCGGGAGTGACATGTTTAGCCGCATGTTCTCCTTGAATTGCTGGCTGTCTGAGTGGTGTCCAAAAAATGAGGTGGGCTTCATAGATAACTGGCAAAGCTTCTGGGGAAACCCTGGTCTTGTTAGGAGAGACGGCATCCATCCCACTTTGGATGGAGCAGCTCTCATTTCTAGAAATCTGGCCAATTTTCTTAAATCCTCCAAACTGTGACTATCCAGGGTTGGGACCAGGAAGCAGAGTTGTAGTCTTACACACCTCTCTGCAGCTTCTCTCCCCCTGCCATCCCCTCATTACCCCATCCCCGTAGAGACGGTGCCTGCTCCCAGACCACCAATAACCAGCAAAAATCTATTTAAGCATAAAAATTCAAAAAGAAAAAATAATATAGCACCTTCAACTGCACCACAGACTAAAACAGTTAAATGTGGTCTATTAAACATTAGGTCTCTCTCTTCTAAGTCCCTGTTGGTAAATGATATAATAATTGATCAACATATTGATTTATTCTGCCTAACAGAAACCTGGTTACAGCAGGATGAATATGTTAGTTTAAATGAGTCAACACCCACGAGTCACACTAACTGTCAGAATGCTCGTAGCACGGGCTGGGGCGGGGGATTAGCAGCAATCTTCCATTCCAGCTTATTAATTAATCAAAAACCCAGACAGAGCTTTAATTCATTTGAAAGCTTGTCTCTTAGTCTTGTCCATCCAAATTGGAAGTCCCAAAAACCAGTTTTATTTGTTATTACCTATCGTCCACCTGGTCGTTACTGTGAGTTTCTCTGTGAATTTTCAGACCTTTTGTCTGACTTAGTGCTTAGCTCAGATAAGATAATTATAGTGGGCGATTTTAACATCCACACAGATGCTGAGAATGACAGCCTCAACACTGCATTTAATCTATTATTAGACTCTATTGGCTTTGCTCAAAAAGTAAATGAGTCCACCCACCACTTTAATCATATCTTATAAAAAAGCCCTCCGTAAAGCTAGGACATCTTTCTACTCATCACTAATTGAAGAAAATAAGAACAACCCCAGGTTTCTTTTCAGCACTGTAGCCAGGCTGACAAAGAGTCAGAGCTCTATTGAGCTGAATATTCCATTAACTTTAACTAGTAATGACTTCATGACTTTCTTTGCTAACAAAATTTTAACTATTAGAGAAAAAATTACTCATAACCATCCCAAAGACGTATCGTTATCTTTGGCTGCTTTCAGTGATGCCGGTATTTGGTTAGACTCTTTCTCTCCGATTGTTCTGTCTGAGTTATTTTCATTAGTTACTTCATCCAAACCATCAACATGTTTATTAGACCCCATTCCTACCAGGCTGCTCAAGGAAGCCCTACCATTATTTAATGCTTCGATCTTAAATATGATCAATCTATCTTTGTTAGTTGGCTATGTACCACAGGCTTTTAAGGTGGCAGTAATTAAACCATTACTTAAAAAGCCATCACTTGACCCAGCTATCTTAGCTAATTATAGGCCAATCTCCAACCTTCCTTTTCTCTCAAAAATTCTTGAAAGGGTAGTTGTAAAACAGCTAACTGATCATCTGCAGAGGAATGGTCTATTTGAAGAGTTTCAGTCAGGTTTTAGAATTCATCATAGTACAGAAACAGCATTAGTGAAGGTTACAAATGATCTTCTTATGGCCTCGGACAGTGGACTCATCTCTGTGCTTGTTCTGTTAGACCTCAGTGCTGCTTTTGATACTGTTGACCATAAAATTTTATTACAGAGATTAGAGCATGCCATAGGTATTAAAGGCACTGCGCTGCGGTGGTTTGAATCATATTTGTCTAATAGATTACAATTTGTTCATATAAATGGGGAATCTTCTTCACAGACTAAAGTTAATTATGGAGTTCCACAAGGTTCTGTGCTAGGACCAATTTTATTCACTTTATACATGCTTCCCTTACGCAGTATTATTAGACGGTATTGCTTAAACTTTCATTGTTACGCAGATGATACCCAGCTTTATCTATCCATGAAGCCAGAGGACACACACCAATTAGCTAAACTGCAGGATTGTCTTACAGACATAAAGACATGGATGACCTCTAATTTCCTGCTTTTAAACTCAGATAAAACTGAAGTTATTGTACTTGGCCCCACAAATCTTAGAAACATGGTGTCTAACTAGATCCTTACTCTGGATGGCATTACCCTGACCTCTAGTAATACTGTGAGAAATCTTGGAGTCATTTTTGATCAGGATATGTCATTCAAAGCGCATATTAAACAAATATGTAGGACTGCTTTTTTGCATTTACGCAATATCTCTAAAATCAGAAAGGTCTTGTCTCAGAGTGATGCTGAAAAACTAATTCATGCATTTATTTCCTCTAGGCTGGACTATTGTAATTCATTATTATCAGGTTGTCCTAAAAGTTCCCTAAAAAGCCTTCAGTTAATTCAAAATGCTGCAGCTAGAGTACTGACGGGGACTAGAAGGAGAGAGCATATCTCACCCATATTGGCCTCTCTTCATTGGCTTCCTGTTAATTCTAGAATAGAATTTAAAATTCTTCTTCTTACTTATAAGGTTTTGAATAATCAGGTCCCATCTTATCTTAGGGACCTCGTAGTACCATATCACCCCAATAGAGCGCTTCGCTCTCAGACTGCAGGCTTACTTGTAGTTCCTAGGGTTTGTAAGAGTAGAATGGGAGGCAGAGTGTGTCTGGGTGTGTCCTTCCCACTGTAGCCAAGTGCTTGCTCACAGGGGGTCGTTTTGACCGTTGGGGTTTTACATAATTATTGTATGGCCTTGCCTTACAATATAAAGCGCCTTGGGGCAACTGTTTGTTGTGATTTGGCGCTATATAAAAAAAAAATTGATTGATTGATTTACATTTACTTTAATGGACTACCCAGCAGTGGGGAATAAGTTTCATTACACTAGAAGTCTTTCTGAAAGTGCTGTAACTAGGTTTAAGGATATGATTCCTTCTTTGTTATGTTCTCCAATGCCATATACCAACACAGTGCAGAGTAGCTACCTAAACTCTGTGAGTGAGATAGATTATCTCGTCAATAGCTTTACATCCTCATTGAGCACAACTTTGGATGCTGTAGCTCCTCTGAAAAAGAGAGCCCTAAATCAGAAGTGCTTGACTCAGTGATATAACCCACAAACTTGCAGCTTAAAGCAGATAACCCGTAAGCTGGAGAGGAAATGGCGTCTCACTAATTTAGAAGATCTTCATTTAGCCTGGAAAAATAGTCTGTTGCTCTATAAAAAAAAGCTCTGCGTGAAAAATTTTATTACAGAGATTAGAGCATGCCATAGGTATTAAAGGCACTTAAAAGGCACTTATTAAAGGTATTAAAGGCACCACGCTGCAGTGGTTTGAATCATATTTATCTAATAGATTACAATTTGTTCATGTAAATGGGGAATCTTCTTCACAGACTAAGGTTAATTATGGAGTTCCACAAGGTTCTGTGCTAGGCCCAATTTTATTCACTTTATACATGTTTCCCTTAGGCAGTATTATTAGACAGCATTGCTTAAATTTTCATTGTTACGCAGATGATACCCAGCTTTATCTATCCATGAAGCCAGAGGACACACACCAATTAGCTAAACTGCAGAACTGTCTTACAGACATAAAGACATGGATGACCTCTAATTTCCTGCTTTTAAACTCAGATAAAACTGAAGTTATTGTACTTGGCCCCACAAATCATAGAAACATGGTGTCTAACCAGATCCTTACACTGGATGGCATTACCCTGACCTCTAGTAATACTGTGAGAAATCTTGGAGTCATTTTTGATCAGGATATGTCATTCAATGCGCATATTAAACAAATATGTAGGACTGCTTTTTTGCATTTGCGCAATATCTCTAAAATTAGAAAGGTCTTGTCTCAGAGTGATGCTGAAAAACTAATTCATGCATTTATTTCTTCTAGGCTGGACTATCATAATTCATTATTATCAGGTTGTCCTAAAAGTTCCCTGAAAAGCCTTCAGTTAATTCAAAATGCTGCAGCTAGAGTACTGATGGGGACTAGATGGAGAGAGCATATCTCACCCATATTGGCCTCTCTTCATTGGCTCACTGTTAATTCCAGAATAGAATTTAAAATTCTTCTTCTTACTTATAAGGTTTTGAATAATCAAGTCCCATCTTATCTTAGGGACCTCTTAGTACCATATCACCCCAATAGAGCACTTCGCTCTCAGACTGCAGGCTTACTTGTAGTTCCTAGAGTTTGTAAGAGTAGAATGGGAGGCAGAGCCTTCAGCTTTCAGGCTCCTCTCCTGTGGAACCAGCTCCCAATTCAGATCAGGGAGACAGACACCCTCTCTACTTTTAAGATTAAGCTTAAAACTTTCCTTTTTGAAAAAGCTTATAGTTAGGGCTGGATCAGGTGACCCTGAACCATCCCTTAGTTATGCTGCTACAGGCTTAGACTGCTGGGGGGTTTCCCATGATGCACCCAGTGTTTCTTTTTATTCAACTCTTTTTGCTCTGTATGCACCATTCTGCATTTAATCATTAGTCATTGACCTCTGTTCTCTTCCACAGCATGTCTTTTTCCTGATTCTCTCCCTCAGCCCCAACCAGTCCCAGCAGAAGACTGCCCCTCCCTGAGCCTGGTTCTGCTTGAGGTTTCTTCCTGTTAAAAGGGAGTTTTTCCTTCCCACTGTTGCCAAGTGCTTGCTCACAGGGGGTCGTTTTGACCGTTGGGGTTTTTCCGTAATTATTGTATGGCTTTGCCTTACAATATAAAGCACCTTGGGGCAACTGTTTGTTGTGATTTGGCGCTACATAAATAAAATTGATTTGATTTGATTTATTCATTCATTTTTCTAATACTGGCCCTACATTAATAAATAATTTGTTAAAACTAACAACACTTCCTACATATTGTTCAAAGTCATGTCATTTACAATGAAATACTCAGAGTAACTTGAATTCTAATAATATCATTTAGTTAATTCCTTCCTCTTTCTGTTGTCCTCTATTAATTTATTCTTTCTTACATATCCTCTTATTAGTTAACACACACACACACACACACACACACACACACATATATATATATATATATATATATATATATATATATATATATATATATATATATATATATATATATATATATATATATATATAATATTACTTCTCTGTGTCTGTAGTTCTATAATTGATGAATTGTGTATACAGAACATTTTTTTTTTACAGGTATTTTGTAACCCCCTACTGACCCATGATTGTGTGTGTGTGTGTGTGTGTGTGTGTGTGTGTGTGTGTGTGTGTGTGTGTGTGTGTGTGTGTGTGTGTGTGTGTGTGTGTGTCTTTATGTCTATTTCTGACCTGTTTTACGACAGTTTTCATCATACAGTGTTTAAAATATTTTTGAAAACTTATCATATGCCTTATTGATGTCTTTTTCTTCATATAGCATGTTCCAATCCTGTGTTAACTTCTTTTAGTACATTCATAGATGCTTCTGTTCTCCTTCTTTTATATTTCAAATTATTGGTATTTTGAGACATCCTATAATAACAGTAATAGACAATAAACACAGCTAGGTGGTCACTGATATCATGAATTAATAGCCCAATCACAGTCTTATTTTCCATCATGTTAGCAAATATATTCTCTATTCTTGGGGCAGAGCGATTCTACTTGTTCTTTTCATTGCTGGATATAGACCCATTGTGTATATTACATTAATGAACTTTTCTGACATTTTGTGCTTTTTCGGATTTAGCAAGTATATATTGAACTCACCACAGACGGCTCCAGCACAGTCAGGTGTATATAACCCGAATTAGTTAAGTTTACTAGAAAATTGCGTGGAAACCCGTTGCCTTGAACCACTTTAGTTTTTACACAAGCTAAAACTAATCAGGTTAAGTTGTATTAACACATCACAGTAGTAGTTGTTACTCAAAATCATTAGTTCACATAAATGGTTTCTCATTGGTGTATAAAATAACTGTTTTAAGTTAAACATATATAAACATATATAACAAATAACATAATAAACATTATTAATCAATACTTAAAACAATTTGTTAATATAAGTAATGTCTTTTATTGTAATTTAATTAATTATACGATCTTGATTTTGAGATTATATCATTTCTACCAAAAGTGTATAGAAAGAATTAAAGAGTACTGTGACAAGCGGTGTGTAACAACGAGACACTCTTAGCTTTTCTGCACTCTGCCGCAAGGAGATGCTGTTTTATTTTCAACAACACAGAAAGTGATGGAAAGCATCAAACGCAACACACTTTTCACTTATGGTGGCAACAGAACACTTAATTAAACTTGACTAACCCAACTGAACTATTCAACACAATAAATCAATAACACTAACCACACTATTAAACTAACATGAAACACAATAACAACACTTAAAACTCCCAAAACCCTGTACTCCCATGATGCACTGCAGCATACCAGTTCACAGTCTTAGCGACCGGCCCGGCGATTGCTACAATACATTTAAATGTTCCAAAGACTTTTATTTAAAAAACATTACAAAGGAACACTTCATGAACACCTTGTCAACCAAAAGTAAAAACAGGAAAAATCCAAAATTACAAGGAGGACTATGAACGCACAGTGTTTAACAATACCTGCCATATTGTGAACAGGAAAAAAATACTGACATGCATTAAAACTGCACTGTAAAAAATGTGATGAAAAAAACAAACAAACAAACAAAGGCAACAAAGTGACACAAAATATAATTGAATAGATTTTAAGTTTTGCAATTTTGTTTAAACAGTATTGAGTACATTAACTAAACCTAAACAAAAAAATAAGTGCATGTTAATAATAGCAACAGTTGAAATGTGTTTGATTTAGTAATAGCATGCCAAATGATGAGTTATGCTGCCCAAAAATAACTTCAGTTTAGCTAAAGTGTTGTCACTGGACCAGTCTTTGGGCTAAACTAATTTCCAGAAAGTTATCAACAAATAACTAACTTGAAGCCTACATTCCACTTTCTTTAAGTCAGTGTTTCTTTCAAAAACCCACAGCCAAGTGTCCATGGTGTTGAGCGGAGAAAAAAAAAGAAGCAGCAGCACTTAAACACTAAGCTAATTTCAGCATTTAGTTAACTTGTTGTCACCGAACCGTCTTTTGACCAGAAAGTTATGTGTTGCTCTCAAAAATCCACAGCTTTTGAGTTTGAGCACAGCACACCAGGAGCAGCAGAAGCAGCAGGATGAGTGGAGTCTTCACACGGGACACGCCCACTGTGTTGCTAGGTAGAATTTCAAATGGGCCCCTCCCTTCCCTTATAGAAACTTAAGACAAAAAGTTAACTCTGCTCAACATGATCATTGCACTGAAAATTTCAGTTGAATAGTGCAATCAACTAATTTAGTTTAGTAATGAGAATGTTTTTTTACAAAACATGAAAGATTAATGATAACTCAGAAATTTAAGTTAAAACAAAATCCGGGTTAAGAGGTCTGTTAGAAAAGTAACGGACCTTTTGGGGAGACGGCTATGGAGCGAGGTAGAGGTTAGACGTGCTCTCCCACAGCTCCGTGATTTCCTGGCTTTTAAATATATTTCGCTGAGTACTTTGTTGATTTAGTCACTTTTCCTTGCGTGTAAAGTGCCTTTAAACTTTCCTGACTATTTTTTGGTTGTCAAAAATCAAAATGCACAGAGGAAAACGTCAGCAACGACAAGAACAGGAGGGCCGCAAAGCCTCGCCCTCTCCTGATCCGCCTGTTCCGTCTGAGGACGTTCCTGGTAACAATGCTACTGCTAGCAGCAATGTTATGCTACCTATGCTACAAGCTATGATGGACTCCCTCAAAAATGAGTTGTTCGCTAAAATTGACGACGCTTCAGTGAAATTGGGAACTGACATTGCGTCCGTGAGGGCAGAACTGAAGGCCTCCATTGAACCACTCCAGCAGAAGGTTACCTCCCACGAGGTAGCAATCAATGCCCTCGAGGAGGCCACTAACCATTATGGCTCACTCATTTCTGAGCTGGAAGCTAAAGTTGAGCGGCTCATCTCACAAGTGGGTCGTCTGGGTGAGAAATGCGAAGACCTAGAAAGCAGATTGAGAAGAAATAACATTCAAATGATTGGTGTTGCTGAGCAGGCTGAAGGTCCTCGTGTTACTGATTTTATTGCGGGTCTGCTAAAGGATCTGTTGAAACTGGAGGAGAAGCCATTGCTTGACCGAGTTCATCATACTGGCGCAGCGCGGCCTAAGGACGGTGTCCCTCCAAGACCCTTCATAGTTCGGGTGCACTTTTTTCATGTCCGCAACATGATTCTACGGTGTGCTGGTGAATCATCTCTTCTCTACAAGGGCCAAAAGGTTTTCATTTTTCCTGGTTTCACCGCTGCAGTTGCCAAATGACGGTCTGCTTTTGGATCCGTAAAACGCATGCTACGCACAATTCCGGAGGTGAAATACGGACTCTTCTACCCAGCAACCTTGAAAATAACTTTACCAGATGGCACTTCACGGCATTTCGATGACCCTTCTCAGGCTGCTAACTTTGTCCAAAACAACTTGAAATAATGATCAATGATTCAGGGTCCAGGTAACGGATGGGGATGGTTCCTTACCACTATGTTTGTAGATTCAATAATGTTATCCCCTCCTGTTTGTTTTGTATAATAATTGAATGTTAATACGGTAAAATACTAGCTGATTTTGACACAGTGTGCTTTTTGTTAGTCTTTTCACAGAGGTTAATTCCTATTCCATTTAATAGTTCTGTTTTTGGCTTTGGTTTCTTTTTTATTTTATTTTTTATTTTATTCCTACTATTTTGTTTATCTTTCATAAAGCTATTAAAGTTTATGTGAAAAGTTAAGTACTCTAACATACTCATTATCGTCAGGTTTTTCACAGGTAGCTCTAGTGTAATTAGGGCTATCATGGAGCGTTTCTGTTTTCTTAGTGTTGTTAAGGGGAGTTTTGTGTGCGTCCAGATGGGTCAGATGCTAACAACGGGGTGGGCGGGGAGTGTGTGTGTGCATGTGTGCTTGTCTGTTTTTTTTTTTTTTTCTTTTTCAGATAGATGCTCTTACTGTGTTGCTGTGTGGACTGCTGCAATTATGGCTATATCTTTTTTTTTTTTTTTTCATTTAATCTTTAAAGGATCCAACAAAATGTAAATTCAAATTCGGTTGGTGGCAACTTCAGTTTTGTCTCCTGGAATTGTAAAGGCCTCAACTCCCCTCATCTCCATCATTTGGGAGCTCAGGTAATTTTCTTGCAGGAAACCCATTTAAAACCTAGCACATATTCACAAATTAGAAACAAATGGATTGGTCAAACCTTTTATTCCTCATTGTTGTGAAAGTGTCGTGACACGGACCCACAACAGGGGGCGTTAAAGAACGGACAATGGATAAGCCAAAAGTAACAATTTAATGTTGTGAATCACACAACGATGTACAGACAATAACAATATAGTGACTGTCAATCATACACCAGGTGACGTGTGGGCAGGCTCGACGATAGAAGACACCTGGCGAGAGAAGAGCCGGATCCACACAGCTTCCACTGCCAATGGAGCTGAAGAACACCGGAGCCGCCAAGCCCTGCGCCCCAGGTGGCCGCTGTCTTCAGCAGTCAGACTCGGTACTGCTGGCAGAGAACAGAGACAGTCCTGATGAGTGTGAGGTCGCACACTCAGTAATCCCACAGTCTGTATTCAGCAAAGGAGGGAGAACCTCCACCTCCAATCACACACTCGTGCAGCTCCTGTCTAACCACTTATCTGGCTGGGGTGTGAAGCGAAGCCGTCACTGATCACACCAAACGCCAATCCCACAGATAAGGACACACCACAGGAAAACGGCTGCAAAGAAGTTCAGATTATTACTCAATGTTTTGAGTCAGCAGAGAAAGTTACCTGATTGGTAGTTGATTTATCGGCGGGGAGTTGGAGTTGCAGTCCGGCCTTTATGGTGGTGGTGATGAGTAGTGGATGAGTGACAGCTGGTACGGATGATGAGTGACAGCTGTCACTCCTGGTCGCTCCGACGCCCTCTCATGCTTGAAGCCCGCACTTCAAGCAGGGCGCCATCTTGTGGTGGTGGGCCAGCAGTACCTCCTCTTCAGCGGCCCACACAACACTCATTTCATTAAAAAAAAAAGCCCGTGGCGTTGCTATAGTGCTACACAAATCATTCCCATTTATTTGCTCCAAAGTTATTTCTGATCCTAATGGCAGATATTTAATTGTCAGTGGCACAGTACATGGTACCTCAATATTGATGGTTAATGTATATGCTTCAAACTGGGACAATGCAGATTTCTTTAGACAGCTCTTTTCAAGAATTCCAGACATGTCATCTCATTATCTTATAATGGGCGGTGATTTTAATTGCTGGTTGTCCCCAAATTTGGATCGTTCGTCCACAAAACCTGCTGCATGTTCAAAGTCAGCCAAAATTCTTAAAGATTTCATGGCAGAGTTCTCCATTTCAGACCCGTGGCGTTTTTTTTTAATCCTACTGCCAAAGTTTATTCGTTTTTTTCACCTGTACATCACTCCTTTACTAGAATTGATTATTTCTTATTTGATAACAGACTTCTCCCTAACGTCACCCCTAGTTCCTGTTCTTATGAACCAATTGTTATCTCAGACCACTCTCCAGTTATAGTTAAGATTCACTTTGAGATTGGCCACCCACATGGTCCCTGGAGCTTAAATACATCTCTTTTGTTTGATGACAACTTTATTAATACAATCTCTGATCAAATAGATTTTTATATAAGTATGAATAATACTCCTGATGTATCCAAATCTGTGCTATGGCAGGCACTTAAAGCATTTACTAGAGGCCAAGTAATTTCTTACGTAAGTAATGACAGGAAGAAAAAGAAGAATAAGATCATAGCACTTACTAAACGTATAGCTGAACTTGATGCTTTATATGCAGTCTTACCCAGTCCTAACATTTACAGAGATCATCTCACTGCACAGTCTGAATTTGACTCTTTGACTGCAGATCAAGCGGTCCAACTGCTACTTAAATCAAGAAGTACATATTTTGAGCAAGGTGATAAGGCAGGAAGACTTTTGGCGCAGAAATTAAGGCAAATTGTCTCCTCCCATCAGATTTCAGAAATTCGTACACAATTTGGCACCACAATTAACCCAGTTGAGATCAATAATGAATTTAAAAATTTTTATACCTCATTATATGCATCTGAGGTCACTGCAAGTAACCATGAATTTGATCTTTTCTTCTCTTCATTGGAAATTCCACAGGTTAGTCCAGATTTGCTACAGCGAATAGAAACGCCATTATCAGTTACAGAACTATCTGCTGCCATTAAGACAATGCAGGCTCGCAGTTGTCCTGGGCCCGACGGTTTTCCCTTGAATTCTATAGATGTTTCCAACACAAACTTATCCCAGTTTTAATTGATATGTTTAACGAATCCTTTGCAGTCTCAAAATTACCCCCAACTTTGAATCAAGCCTCGATTTCTTTAATTTTAAAAAAGATAAAGATCCTCTTAATTGCTCATCATATAGACCAATTAGTCTTTTGAATGTAGACTTTAAATTATTATCAAAGTCACTTGCAATTCGTCTGGACAGTATTTTGCCTGGTATAATTTCTCCCGATCAAACTGGGTTTATTAAGAATAGGCATTCCTTCTTTAATCTGGGCGTCTCTTTAATACAATTCATAACCTTCCCTCATCTAATTTTCCACAAGCAATCATTTCTTTGGACGCTGAGAAGGCCTTTGACCATTTTGAGTGGGCGTATTTGTTTTATACTCTACAGAAATTTGGCTTTAGAGAAAATTTTATCTCGTGGATCAGGCTTTTGTACTCATCCCCCTTAGCTTCAGTGTGGACAAACAATAATCAATCATCATATTTCCCTTTATTTCGTTCTACCCGTCAGGGCTGCCCTCTCAGTCCTCTTTTATTTGCTCTTGCCATTGAACCACTTTCCATTGCACTTTGTAATCATCCTCAGATTAAAGGCATTGCTAGTTGTGGGCAAGAACAAAAAGTTTATCTCTATGCAGATGATCTTCTTCTTTATATTTCTGATTTTTCACTATCAATCCCTTCTGCTCTTGTTCTACTAAATTCCTTTGGCTCTATTTCAGGCTATAAATTAAATTTAGGTAAAAGCAAGCTTCTTCCACTCAATAAGGCCACCTCAGAATACCCATTACACACGCTATAATTTAAGATTGCGACACATGAGTTGAAATATCTTGGGGTTCAGGTGACCAGGGGTCTGGGGGACCTATTCAGTGCAAATTTTATTCCTCTTTTATCTCAGGTACGAAAAGACCTGGATCGTTTGTCATTACTGACTTTATATTGACTGCTTGCATAAATAGTATTAAGATGAATGTCCTTCCCAGGTTTCTTTATTTGTTTCAGTGCCTTCCCGTTTTCCTTCCACAATCTTTCTTTTCCAAATTAGACACTATAATATCCAGTTTCATCTGGAATAACAAAACTCCTAGACTGTGTAGACAATTTCTGCAAAGACCAAAACAACTGGGTGGCATGGCGCTACCCAACTTTAAACTTTATTATTGGTCATCCTGTTTGAAAATATTGCAGTTTTGGTTACACCCCGGCTCACACTCTACTCCCCCTGTTTGGCTGGCCATGGAACAATACTCATCTGGTAGAGTTTCTCTGGCAGCATTGGTTCACTCATTTCAGCAACCTACTGGCAAAATGCGTACAAAAAAACGTGATAGTGAAAACTACTCTAATAATTTGGAATCAATTCAGACGGTGCCTTGGATTTCAAACCTATTCAATATTAGCACCAATCAAATGTAATCATGTTTTCCCTCCATCTTTGATAGATCAATCCTTTGATGTCTGGTTTAACTTAGGCATTAAATCATTTAAGGATTTATACATTGGCAACTCTTTTGCATCTTTCCAACAACTATCTGACAAATTGTCTCTCTCCAAACAGCACTTCTTTAGGTATCTGCAGGTTCACAGTTTTGTTGCCGGTAGATTTCCTCAGTTCCCTCTGCTGCCTTCCAACTCCCCATTAGATTCACTTCTCAAACCAATGCCTTCACTGAAAGGGATGATCTCTGTCATGTACTCTGAAATCCACTCTCTACGTATGGCTTCACTGACCACCATTAAATCATTTTGGAAATCAGATTTGGGAGTAATATTTGATGATGACGTGGAGGAATATCTTGGATAAAGTGCACCACTCTTCGATCTGTGCAAAACATGGATTAATTCAATGCAAAATATTGCACAGCACACACTATACAAAACTTAGGCTTTCAAAAATATATCCTAATATCGATCCAATCTGTGACAGATGCCACCAAGCCGTAGCCTCACATTTGCATATGTTTTGGTCCTGTTCAGCCTTATCTTCCTATTGGACAAACATATTTGATACTCTTTGCAGAGTTATAAACCATTTCCTCTTCACGCAGTTACAGCTGTTTTTGGACATACTTTTGGAGTCAACAAATGGCGTTTGTGGCATTCACAACTTTGCTGGCTAGACGTTTCATTTTGTTGAAATGGAAGTCTCCTACTCCACCATCATATCATAAAGATGTACTTTATCACGCCAAATTAGAAAAAATACGTTTGATGTGGAAAGGCTCAAATGAAAAATTTTCAAAGATTTGGAACCCTTTTTTGCAGTATGTTGGGAAGCTGACCTTCCCAGATGATCTTGAATACTTTTATTTTCAACATCATTCTCTTTGTAAGTGAGCCTCTATCTGTCTCACAAGCAACTGTTAGATCACATTTTCTTTTGTTTGTTTTGGTGTGTGTGTGAGTGTGTATGTTCTGGGGTTTTTTTCTTTTAATGTCATACACATTGAAATTGAAATTTGGTGCCATTTTTTATTTTTATGCTTCATATTTTGATATTGCACCATGTCGTATATGGTTTTCGTATTCTGTATAATGTTTTTTTTTTGTTTTTTTTTGTTTGTTTGTTTGTTTTTTTGTGAAATTTAATAAAAGATTGATGAAAAAAAAAAGAAAAGTAACGGACCTTTTTATTTTTTGCAAAAACTATATGGATTTGAATCATGTGTGACTGCATCAGCCAAGCTTGAACCTTCGTGTGCATGCGTGAGTTTTTTCACACCTGTCGGTTGCGTCATTCGCCTGTGAGCACGTCTTGTGGGAGGAGTGGTCCAGCCCCCGCGTCGGATTTTCATTGTCAGGAAATTGGCTGATCGACTGCCGCTTTGCTTCATCAAAATTTTTTCAGAAAGTGTGAGAGACAGCCAAGTGGAAACCATTTGGAAAATTCAGATGGCTTTCGGTGAAGATCTTATGGGGATCACACAGATTAAGGACAATTACAACTGGATTAAAGACGGCCCACAGTGACTGAGGGCATGCCGTGCACCGAGCAGCAATCGACAGGCTCAAACGACCAGATCATTTCCAAAGTGAAGGCTGTGTTGATCCGGGACGTCGTCTGACTACCACAGAAATGGTAAGACAGCTGGACATAGCACTTTTTCGGCACATTCCACTGTTACAGGAGTTTTTATAATGGAAAGAAGAGCGGAGAAATTCGCCACGGAGCCGCTCATGGCGTGGGACGAAAGCACCTCCGTGTTGGTCTCACAGGACAAGCCCTAACATGCCCAGCTCTTGTACCATTCAGAAGATTCAGATGGCTTTCGGTGGCTTTTCAGTCGTGTGACTATCCGAGAAATTGTGGATGAGCTGGACATGCCACAACATGTCCTGTGAGGCTTCATCACGGCGTTGCTTTTTGTTCTTTGCCCTGCGCCTCTGTCCTGACGCGCGAATTCCTCCACACGTCTTTTCATGACAAAAAAACTCCTGTAACAGTGGAATGTGCCGTTCATTTCCAAAGTAAACACTTTGTTGATCCGGGACATCATCTGACTACCAGAGAAATGGCAGAAGAGTTTGACATCAGCACTTTTTCATCATGAAAAAACGTGCGGAGGATTTTGCGCGTCAGGACGGAGGCGCAGGGCACAGAACAAAAAGCAATGTCGTGATGAAGCCTCACAGGACATGTTGTAGCATGTCCAGCTCGTCCACAATTTCTCGGATAGTCACATGACTGAAAACCCACCGAAAGCCGTCTGAATCTTCCGAATGGTGCAAGAGCTGGGCATGTTAGGGCTTGTCCTGTGAGACCAACATGGAGGTGCTTTCATCCCGCGCCATGAGCGGCCCTGTGGCAAATTTCTCCGCTCCTCTTTCCATTACAAAAACTCCTGTAACAGTGGAATGTGCCGAAAAAGTGCTATGTCCAGCTGTCTTGCCATTTCTCTGGTAGTCAGATGACGTCCCGGATCAAGAAAGTGTTCACTTTGGAAATGATCTGGTCGTTTGAGCCTGTCGATCGCTGCTCCGTGCGCAGCGCGCCATCTGCTGCTGTGGGCCATCTTTAATCCAGTTGTAATTGTCCTTAATCTGTGTGATCCCCATAAGATCTTCACCGAAAGCCATCTGAATTTTCCAAATGGTTTCCACTTGGCTGTCTCTCACACTTTCTGAAAAAATTTTGATGAAGCAAAGCGGCAGTCGATCAGCCAATTTCCTGACAATGAAAATCTGACGAGGGGGCTGGACCACTCCTCCCACAAGGCGTGCTCACAGGCGAATGACGCAACCGACAGGCGTGAAAAAACTCACGCATGCGCACGAAGGTTCAAGCTTGGCTGATGAAGTCACACATGATTCAAATCCATATAGTTTTTGCAAAAAATAAAAAGGTCCGTTACTTTTCTAGCAGACCTCATATAGTTATTGGGCAACATATTAGAATCTTTTGATGTGTGTCAAACTGAAACATGTGTGATACACTATCTGAAGCAGTCCGAAAGTGCCCAAAAGGTCCGAGGAAGTTTGTAGAAATCGGTTGAGTAGATGTAAAGTTATTACGTTTTGAATGTATGAAATGTATGAATGTATTTGTGGATTTGTTGAAATTTGTTGCATTACTGTGTTGCAGTCAACATTCAGTGTTTTGAATTATGCTGAAGGACGTTTTTATGCGCTTTTGTAACCTACATGGAAATTTATTTTGTGGCACATCTCATTACAATTGGTAAGTTTTAATTTTATGTTCGGTAAAATCCACTCGGAAATGAGTTATGAAACCATCTGCATTACAGTATGGTGTTGTTACAGATTTTGTCAGTTTTATAATCAAATTCATAATTTATGCCTTGACTGTAGAATTTATTGCATGCTTACAAGAATAAATGATGTTAACAATATATGAATGCATGTCTTTTATGTGAGTCATGCAAAAATTTAGACAACATTGATAAATTCAGTACAAATCCTGGAGAAAATGTCTGTTCTTCTTTCACACAAAAATGTGTAGTGTCCGCAGGTCCATGCCTCCAACCTGAAATAATGCAGAAAGAACAAATTTTATTATTCATTATTTCCCAGTGGACACAACAAAGAATATGTTTATTCAAATATTTCAAAAAGTTCAGCCAGTCTTGTACTACACAGAAAATTTTGTTGAGTAAAATTTACTCTGCTGGGGTAACATTTGATCCCAGTCTAAATAGAGTAAAATATACTCTACCACAGGGCTAAATCAACTCAACATAGTGTAAAATCAACTCTTATTGGAGTAAAACCACTTGCATTGACAAAACAGTGTCGCAGATCGAACGGTCAGCCCTAAAACTCGGTCCGCCATGCCTTCACTGTGCATGCGTCATCAGCCGCGATTCATTGATTATCACCCCGTTTCTGCTTAAAACTGCACTCCGGTCAAAATCTGTCTCAGCAACAGATATCTGAAGCTTTTGCATAACAAGCTTTTCCACATAAATTCAACATTATTTCATCATAAAAGGCGGAGGAAGTGATCACAGCGCCACAGCTACACGGGCTGCTAGCTGTTGCGTTCACTGACTGTCCTCCCAAATATCACCTTGTTCCTCCTTAAAACTGCCTTGTTTCCACTTAAAACTGACTTTAGAATGATTTAAGAGGTTTTACCTTGTCATCTGATGGTTAATAATCCCATGAAACCATTTGATCACTTTGGGTGAAGACAGTCCATCCACAGAGCAGCTGTGCTCCAAAATGACGCATGTGCAGTGGATGCTGTGTGGGACGGGGGGACCGTTCGGTTGGCAACACCGGTAGAGTCGATTTCACTCTACATTGGAATGTTTTTTACTCTGTTTAGACTGGGATCAAATGTTATCCCAGCAGAGTAAATTTTACTCAGCAAAATTTTGTGGGTATGTGCCGTACAAGTCTCAGCTACGGTGATGAATTGGGAAGCTTAAATGAATGATGTAAAATGTGTCAAAATAAAATAATTTCATTGATCACTTATTCTTCACCTTTTCTATGTATTATTTGAATCTTACACGTTATGATGGATATGTCATGCACCTGTAGTGTCTGCAGGTCCCCTAATCTTGGTCAACAAAAATGTTCACAACAAAAAAATAAAGGGTGAATAAGAAAAATCCTTGAAAGTCCATAACAAGGACATAATCTGTTAATTATATGCCCGAAATATTAGCCTTCAATAAAACTTTTAATTTTACACTTTTTGCAACATCATGTATAGACTTAATTGTACTGGAGCCGAGATGAACATCATCTTTTGAGTACATTTTGTAAACATGTTTTCCATCCAGTCTTTAACAATTTCAATATTTGTTGCGGGAGCTCTATATACTATATACAGCTCACAATGACATTTTTCATCTTTTCTCTACAGATTCCTGTTGTAACACATTCCATCATATCATCGACAGCTGTTGTCATGTTTTCCACCATCCCATATTTCAATTTGTTGTCAACATACAGATGTATGTAAAGGTTTGGGCCCCCCTGATGATTTCCATGATTTTCCTTTATAAATCATTGGTTGTTTGGATCAGAAATTTCAGTTAAATATATCATATAGCAGACAAACACAGTGATATTTGAGAAGTGAAATGAAGTTTTTAGGATTTACAGAAAGTGTGCAATAATTCTTTAAAGAAAATTAGGCATGCGCATAAATTTTGGCACCCCAACAGAAAAAAATACATCAGTATTTAGCAGATCCTCTTTTTGCAGAATGAACAGCCTCTAAATGCTTCCTATAGCTTCCAGTGAGAGCTCTGGATTCTGGTTGAAGGTATTTTGGACCATTCTTCTTTACAAAACATCTCAGGTTTGTTGGTTTACGAGTGTAGACAACCTGCTTAAAATCACACCACAGATTTTCAATAATATTCAGGTCTGGGGACTGAGATGACCATTCCAGGACATTGTACTTGTTCCTCTGCATGAATGTCTTAGTAGATTTTGAGCAGTGTTTAGGGTCATTGTCTTGTTGAAAGATCCAGCTCCGGTGCAACTTCAACTTTGTCACTGATTCTTGAACATTGTTATCAAGAATCTGCTGATATTGACTGGAATCCATGTGACCCTCAACTTTAACAAGATTCCCAGTACCTGCACTGACCACACAGCCACACAGCATGATGGAACCACCTCCAAATTTTACTGTAGGTAGCAAGTGTTGTTCTTGGAATGCTGTGTTCTTTTTCAGCCATGCAGCCCTTGTGATGTCCAAATAACCCAATTTTAGTTTCATCAGTCCACAGCACCTTATTCCAAAATGAAGCTGGCTTGTCCAAATGTGCTTTAGCATATCTTAAGTGACTGTATTTGTGCCATGTATGCAGAAAAGGCTTCCTCTGCATTACAGCATCATAGAGCATCTCTTTGTGCAAAGCACGATGTATACTTGAACGATGCACAAAGACACTATCTGCAGAAAGATCATATTGTAGGTCTTTGGAGAAGGTCTGCGGGTTGACTATGACTGTTCTCACTGTGCCTGTGGTCTTCCATTTCTTCACTATGTTCCTCACAGTGGAAACTGACAGCTGAAATCTCTGAAATAGCTTTTTGTATCCTTCTCCTAAACCATGATGTTGAACAATCTTTGTTTTCAGGTCATTTGAGAGTTGTTTCGAGGCTCCCATGTTGCCACTCATTAGAAGAGATGCAAAGAGGGGAAACATTTGCAGATGGCCACCTTAAATACCCTTTCTCATGATTGGATTCACCTGTGTAAGGAGGTCAAGTCAATCAATCAATTCAATCAATTTTATTTATATAGCGCCAAATCACAACAAACAGTTGCCCCAAGGCGCTTTATATTGTAAGGCAAGGCCATACAATAATTACGTAAAAACCCCAACGGTCAAAACGACCCCCTGTGAGCAAGCACTTGGCGACAGTGGGAAGGAAAAACTCCCTTTTAACAGGATGAAACCTCCAGCAGAACCAGGCTCAGGGAGGGGCAGTCTTCTGCTGGGACTGGTTGGGGCTGAGGGAGAGAACCAGGAAAAAGACATGCTGTGGAGGGGAGCAGAGATCAATCACTAATGATTAAATGCAGAGTGGTGCATACAGAGCAAAAAGAGAAAGAAACACTCAGTGCATCATGGGAACCCCCCAGCGGTCTAAGTCTATAGCAGCATAACTAAGGGATGGTTCAGGGTCACCTGATCCAGCCCTAACTATAAGCTTTAGCAAAAAGGAAAGTTTTAAGCCTAATCTTAAAAGTAGAGAGGGTGTCTGTCTCCCTGATCTGAATTGGGAGCTGGTTCCACAGGAGAGGAGCCTGAAAGCTGAAGGCTCTGCCTCCCATTCTACTCTTACAAACCCTAGGAACTACAAGTAAGCCTGCAGTCTGAGAGCGAAGCGCTCTATTGGGGTGATATGGTACTATGAGGTCCCTAAGATAAGATGGGACCTGATTATTCAAAACCTTATAAGTAAGAAGAAGAATTTTAAATTCTATTCTAGAATTAACAGGAAGCCAGTGAAGAGAGGCCAATATGGGTGAGATATGCTCTCTCCTTCTAGTCCCCGTTAGTACTCTAGCTGCAGCATTTTGAATTAACTGAAGGCTTTTCAGGGAACTTTTAGGACAACCTGATAATAATGAATTACAATAGTCCAGCCTAGAGGAAATAAATGCATGAATTAGTTTTTCAGCATCACTCTGAGACAAGACCTTTCTAATTTTAGAGATATTGCGTAAATGCAAAAAAGCAGTCCTACATATTTGTTTAATATGCGCTTTGAATGACATATCCTGATCAAAAATGACTCCAAGATTTCTCACAGTATTACTAGAGGTCAGGGTAATGCCATCCAGAGTAAGGATCTGGTTAGACACCATGTTTCTAAGATTTGTGGGGCCAAGTACAATAACTTCAGTTTTATCTGAGTTTAAAAGCAGGAAATTAGAGGTCATCCATGTCTTTATGTCTGTAAGACAATCCTGCAGTTTAGCTAATTGGTGTGTGTCCTCTGGCTTCATGGATAGATAAAGCTGGGTATCATCTGCATAACAATGAAAATTTAAGCAATGCCGTCTAATAATACTGCCAAAGGGAAGCATGTATAAAGTGAATAAAATTGGTCCTAGCACAGAACCTTGTGGAACTCCATAATTAACCTTAGTCTGTGAAGAAGATTCCCCATTTACATGAACAAATTGTAATCTATTAGATAAATATGATTCAAACCACCGCAGCGCAGTGCCCTTAATACCTATGGCATGCTCTAATCTCTGTAATAAAGTTTTATGGTCAACAGTATCAAAAGCAGCACTGAGGTCTAACAGAACAAGCACAGAGATGAGTCCACTGTCTGAGGCCATAAGAAGATCATTTGTAACCTTCACTAATGCTGTTTCTGTACTATTATGAATTCTAAAACCTGACTGAAACTCTTCAAATAGACCATTCCTCTGCAGATGATCAGTTAGCTGTTTTACAACTACCCTTTCAAGAATTTTTGAGAGAAAAGGAAGATTGGAGATTGGCCTATAATTAGGTAAGATAGCTTGGTCAAGTGATGGCTTTTTAAGTAATGGTTTAATTACTGCCACCTTAAAAGCCTGTGGTACATAGCCAACTAATAAAGATAGATTGATCATATTTAAGATCGAAGCATTAAATAATGGTAGGGCTTCCTTGAGCAGCCTGGTAGGAATGGGGTCTAATAGACATGTTGATGGTTTGGATGAAGTAACTAATGAAAATAACTCAAACAGAACAATCTGAGAGAAAGAGTCTAACCAAATACCGGCATCACTGAAAGCAGCCAAAGATAACAATACGTCTTTGGGATGGTTATGAGTAATTTTTTCTCAAATAGTTAAAAATTTTATTTGCAAAGAAAGTCATGAAGTCATTACTAGTTAAAGTTAAAGGAATACTCGGCTCAATAGAGCTCTGACTCTTTGTCAGCCTGGCTACAGTGCTGAAAAGAAACCTGGGGTTGTTCTTATTTTCTTCAATTAGTGATGAGTAGTAAGATGTCCTAGCTTTACGGAGGGCTTTTTTATAGAGCAACAGACTCTTTTTCCAGGCTAAGTGAAGATCTTCTAAATTAGTGAGACGCCATTTCCTCTCCAGCTTACGGGTTATCTGCTTTAAGATGCGAGTTTGTGAGTTATACCACGGAGTCAGGCACTTCTGATTTAAAGCTCTCTTTTTCAGAGGAGCTACAGCATCCAAAGTTGACTTCAATGAGGATGTAAAACTATTGACGAGATACTCTATCTCACTTACAGAGTTTAGGTAGCTACTCTGCACTGTGTTGGTATATGGCATTAGAGAACATAAAGAAGGAATCATATCCTTAAACCTAGTTACAGCGCTTTCTGAAAGACTTCTAGTGTAATGAAACTTATTCCCCAGTGCTGGGTAGTCCATCAGAGTAAATGTAAATGTTATTAAGAAATGATCAGACAGAAGGGAGTTTTCAGGGAATACTGTTAAGTCTTCAATTTCCATACCATAAGTCAGAACAAGATCTAAGATATGATTAAAGTGGTGGGTGGACTCATTTACATTTTGAGCAAAGCCAATTGAGTCTAATAATAGATTAAATGCAGTGTTGAGGCTGTCATTCTCAGCATCTGTGTGGATGTTAAAATCGCCCACCATAATTATCTTATCTGAGCTAAGCACTAAGTCAGACGAAAGGTCTGAAAATTCACAGAGAAACTCACAGTAACGACCAGGTGGATGATAGATAATAACAAATAAAACTGTTTTTTGGGACTTCCAATTTGGATGGACAAGACTAAGAGTCAAGCTTTCAAATGAATTAAAGCTCTGTCTGGGTTTTTGATTAATTAATAGGCTGGAATGGAAGATTGCTGCTAATCCTGTTGTGTGGGCCGCCAGAAGAGGAGGTACTGCTGGCCCACCACCAGAGGGAGCCCTGCCTGAAGTGCGGGCTTCAGGCACGAGAGGGCGCTGCCGCCACGGACACAGCCGGGGGTGACAGCTGTCACTCATTATCTCATGACAGCTGTCACCCATCTACGCTTCATCATACTACTCCATAAAACCCGGACGTCATCTCCACCTCATTGCCGAGATATCATCTACCTGTGAAGGTAATTTCTCTGCTGACTTAAAACTAAATAATAGTCTGAACTCTTTTGCAGCCGTTTTCCTGTGGTGTGCCTTATCTGCTGGGTTGGTGTTTGGTGTGAACAGCGACGGCTTCGCTTCACACCCAAACCAGATAAGTGGTTTAACAGGAGCTGCACGAGTGTGTGATTAGAGGTGGAGGTGACTTTCCACCTTCTGACTGTTTTTGTTACTGGGTGTGCACACACCCACATCTCACTGTTTGTGCTCCTCACCAGCAGTACCAGATCCAACAGTCGGGGACGGTGATCACCTGGGAATTCGGGACTTGGCGGCTCCAGTATTCACCAGGTTCGGTGGCCGCGGAAATCGTGTGGTTCCGGCTCTTCTCAGGACAGACGTCTTCTATCCTCGAGCCTGCCCACACGTCACCTTTGTGTATTGACTGCTATCATATTCTGAGATTGTCTGTATAGTCGTTGTGCACATTCACAACATTAAATTGTTACCTTTTGGCTCATCTATTGACCGTTCATTTGCGCCCCCTGTTGTGGGTCCGTGTCACTACACTTTCCCCAACAGGATATCTCGGCCAATGTCATGGATTCCGAGGGGCGTCAACCATCTGTTGGACAGCCAATGGAAGAGCAGGGTGCACAGGCGTCGGCTGGAGGCGTGATTGGTGAGTTGCAGCATATCCTCACCGCCTTTACCGCTCGGATGGATCTGATGACCGAGCAAAACGTCATCCTTAATCGCAGGATGGAGGCTCTCACCGCGCAGGTGGAAGCGCGCGCTCAGGGCGCTGCTGCAGCTCCTCCTCCTGCCGACCCGGTTCCGAATACAGACATTCCACTGGTCATTCAACGACCCCCCCCACCATCCCCTGAAGCATACATAAGCCCCCCAGAGCCGTACAGAGGTTGTGTGGAGACGTGCGTGGACTTTCTTATGCAGTGTTCACTCGTCTTTGCACAACGTCCCGTGATGTACGCGTCTGACTCCAGCAAGGTGGCTTAAGTGATTAATTTGCTTCGGGGTGAGGCACGCGCTTGGGCTACAGCACTTTGGGAGCAAGGTTCACGGCTCCTTACCACTTATACTGGGTTTGTGAGGGAGCTCAGGACCGTTTTTGATCACCCTAACAGAGGCGAAACCGCGTCTACCGTGCTGCTGTCAATGAGACAGGGGCGTCGGAGTGCAGCCGAATATGCAGTCGACTTCTGCATCACGGCTGCGAGGTCCGGCTGGAATATGACTGCGCTCCGCGCCGCCTTCATAAACGGACTGTCGTCGGTCCTGAAGGAGCACCTGGTGGCTAAGGGGGAACCGCGGGATTTGGCTGAGCTTATCGATTTGGTTATACGGTTGGACAACCGGTTAGAAGAATGCCGACGAGAGCGAGGCGAAGGGCGTGGTCAGGCACAAGCCGTCCCTCTTCCTCCCGGGTCCGAAAGGGAGCCGTCTTCCCCACGCTCCACAGCCACAGCGCTCCGTGTGGCTACAGCTCCCCCTGCTGACGGTGCTAGGGACATGAGCAGGGCCACATTCAGACAGAGGAGACTGGTCCGTGGGGAGTGCTTTGTCTGCGGCTCGAGTGAGCATCAGCAGAGAGACTGCCCCAAACTGTCAAAACACAAACGCCCGCCCTTAGAGACTGGGCTGAGGGGGGGTCAAAACATTCACGTGGGTCATACACATCTGTCTACATGACTCCCAGTTAAAATCCTGAGCGGGGATTTAACCCTTCAAGCCCCAGCACTGGTGGACACGGGGTCAGAAGGGAATCTGCTGGATAGCAGATGAGCAAGGGAGGTAGGGCTCCCTCTGGTGGCGCTTTCTTTGCCAGTGAAGGTGTGAGCACTAGATGGCACTCTTCTCCCTTTTATCACACACAAGACACTACCTGTAACCCTGGTAGTGTCTGGGAATCACCGGGAGGAGATTGAGTTTTTTGTAACTCCTTCTACCTCCCGCATGATTTTGGGCTTCCCATGGATGATTAAACACAATCCCCGGATTGATTGGCCGTCTGGGGTTGTGACTCAGTGGAGCGAAACCTGCCACCAGAATTGTTTAGGATCCTCGGTTCCGCCCGGTGTAAATGCTCATGAGGAGGTTAAAGTCCCTCCCAATCTGACGGCGGTGCCGGTTGAGTACCACGACCTTGCTGACGTCTTCAGCAGGGATCTGGTGCTCACCCTTCCCCCGCACTGTCCGTACGATTGTGCCATTGATTTGGTCCCGGGCGCTGAGTACCCGTCCAGCAGGCTGTACAACCTCTCACGTCCTGAGCGCGAATCAATGGAGACCTACATCCGGGACTCATTAGCTGCCAGGCTGATCCGGAATTCCACCTCCCCGATGGGTGCAGGTTTCTTTTTTGTGGGCAAGAAAGACGGCGGACTCCGTCCATGCATTGATTACAGGGGGCTGAACGACATAACGGTTCGCAATCGATACCCTTTACCCCTGTTGGATTCAGTGTTCACGCCCCTGCATGGAGCCCAAATTTTCACCAAACTGGACCTTAGGAATGCGTATCACCTGGTTCGGATCCAGAAGGGAGACGAATGGAAGACGGCATTTAACACCCCATTAGGTCATTTTGAGTACCTGGTCATGCCGTTCGGCCTCACCAACGCCCCCGTGATGTTCCAAGCTTTGGTAAATGACGTCTTGCGGGACTTCCTGCACCGATTCGTCTTCGTATATCTGGATGACATACTCATCTTTTCCCCGGATCCTGAGACTCATGTCCAGCATGTACGTCAGGTCCTGCAGCGGTTGTTGGAGAACCGGCTGTTTGTGAAGGGCGAGAAGTGTGAGTTTCACCGCACCTCTTTGTCCTTCCTGGGGTTCATCATCTCCTCCAACTCCGTCGCCCCTGATCCGGCCAAGGTTGCGGCGGTGAGAGATTGGCCCCAACCAACAAACCATAGGAAGCTGCAACAGTTCCTCGGCTTTGCAAATTTCTACAGGAGGTTCATTAAGGGCTACAGTCAGGTAGTTAGCCCCCTGACAGCCCTGACCTCTCCAAAAGTCCCCTTCACTTGGTCGGATCGGTGCGAAGCCGCGTTCAAGGAGTTGAAACACCGGTTCTCGTCTGCACCAGTGCAGCCCGACCCTAGCCGCCAGTTTGTGGTTGAAGTGGACGCCTCTGACTCCGGGATAGGAGCCGTGCTATCCCAGAGCGGGGACACCGATAAGGTTCTTCACCCGTGTGCCTACTTTTCTCGCAGGTTGACCCCCGCTGAACGGAACTATGATGTCGGCAATCGAGAACTCATTGCGGTGAAAGAGGCTCTTGAGGAGTGGAGACACCTGTTGGAGGGAGCGTCTGTGCCGTTCACGGTTTTCACTGACCATCGGAACCTGGAGTATATCAGGACCGCCAAGCGGCTGAACCCCAGGCAAGCCCGCTGGTCACTGTTCTTCGGACGTTTTGACTTCCGGATCACCTATCGCCCCGGGACCAAGAACCAGAGATCGGATGCCTTGTCCCGGGTACACGAAGATGAAGTCAAAACTGTGCTGTCGGATCCACCGGAGCCCATCATTCCGGAGTCCACTATCGTGGCCACCCTCACCTGGGACGTGGAGAAGACCGTCCGGGAGGCCCTGGCACGGAGCCCGGACCCCGGAACTGGTCCGAAGAATCGTATGTACGTCCCACCAGAAGCCAGAGCTGCAGTCTTGGATTTCTGTCATGGTTCCAAGCTCTCCTGTCATCCAGGGGTGCGAAGGACCGTGGCAGTTGTCCGGCAGCGCTTCTGGTGGGCGTCTATGGAGGCCGACGTCCGGGAGTATATCCAGGCCTGCACCACCTGTGCCAGGGTCAAGGCAGACCACAAAAGGTCCCAAGGACTTCTCCAGCCGCTTTCCTGTGCCTCATCGCCCCTGGTCCCATATCGGCCTGGATTTCGTCACGGGCCTACTATCATATCATATTCTGAGATTGTCTGTATAGTCATTGTGCACATTCACAACATTAAATTGTTACCTTTTGGCTCATCTATTGACCGTTCATTTGCGCCCCCTGTTGTGGGTCCGTGTCACTACACTTTCCCCAACAAATCCTCCGCCTCGGCCCGTGCTATGAGCATTCTGGCAGTTAGTGTGACTCGGGGGTGTTGACTCATTTAAACTAACATATTCATCCTGCTGTAACCAGGTTTCTGTAAGGCAGAATAAATCAATATGTTGATCAATTATTATATAATTTACTAACAGAGACTTAGAAGAGAGAGACCTAATGTTTAATAGACCACATTTAACTGTTTTAGTCTGTGGTGCAGTTGAAGGTGCTATATTATTTTTTTCTTTTTGAATTTTTATGCTTAAATAGATTTTTGCTGGTTATTGGTGGTCTGGGAGCAGGCACCGTCTCTACGGGGATGGGGTAATGAGGGGATGGCAGGGGAGAGAAGCTGCAGAGAGGTGTGTAAGACTACAACTCTGCTTCCTGGTCCCAACCCTGGATAGTCACGGTTTGGAGGATTTAAGAAAATTGACCAGATTTCTAGAAATGAGAGCTGCTCCATCCAAAGTGGGATGGATGCCGTCTCTCCTAACAAGACCAGGTTTTCCCCAGAAGCTTTGCCAATTATCTATGAAGCCCACCTCATTTTTTGGACACCACTCAGACAGCCAGCGATTCAAGGTGAACATGCGGCTAAACATGTCACTCCCGGTCCGATTGGGGAGGGGCCCAGAGAAAACTACAGAGTCCGACATTGTTTTTGCAAAGTTACACACCGATTCAATGTTAATTTTAGTGACCTCCGATTGGCGTAACCAGGTGTCATTACTGCCAACGTGAATTACAATCTTACCAAATTTACGCTTAGCCTTAGCCAGCAGTTTCAAATTTCCTTTAATGTCGCCTGCTCTGGCCCCCGGAAGACAATTGACTATGGTTGCTGGTGTCGCTAACTTCACATTTCTCAAAACAGAGTCGCCAATAACCAGAGTTTGATCCTCGGCAGGTGTGTCGTCAAGTGGGGAAAAACGGTTAGAAATGTGAACGGGTTGGCGGTGTACACGGGGCTTCTGTTTAGAACTACGCTTCCTCCTCACAGTCACCCAGTCGGCCTGCTTTCCCGGCTGCTCGGGATCTGCCAGAGGGAAACTAACGGCGGCTAAGCTACCTTGGTCCGCACCGACTACAGGGGCCTGGCTAGCTGTAAAATTTTCCACGGTGCGGAGCCGAGTCTCCAATTCGTCCAGCCTGGCCTCCAAAGCTACGAATAAGCTACACTTATTACAAGTACCATTACTGCTAAAGGAGGCTGAGGAATAACTAAACATTTCACACCCAGAGCAGAAAAGTGCGGGAGAGACAGGAGAAGCCGCCATGCTAAACCGGCTAAGAGCTAGTAGCTGCGCTAAGCTAGCGGATTCCTAAAAACACACAAAGTGAATAATGTGTAAATAATTTAGAGGTGATTCAGCAGAGGGAGTGCTTTTACACTGTGATTACACTGTGAAACAAATCGTTATCTAGGTAACTAGATCAATCTAACTGCGCAGATTAAACAGCTAACAGATATAGCAAAACACCCAAACATCAAGTGTCAGTGACCTTACCAAACCAATTTTGTGGTCCAATAATTAGTGCTAAATTTATTCAAATCAATAAAATCACAAGGGTGCCCAAATTTATGCACCTGCCTAATTCTGTTTCAATACTTATTGCACAAGAAACTTCATTTCACTTCTCAAATATCAGTGTGTTCCTCTGCTATATGATATATTTAACTGAAATCTCTGATCCAGACAACTAATGATTAATATGAGCAAAGCGGTGTGAAGCTCACTCATGGTACAGGGCGTCCTAAACAGGAAGTACCAAAATTCAAGTCCACAGTAAAACAGGAAATGTTCAAATGTCAAACACTTCCTGGATTGACAGACGAAATCCCATGGAATCTCGCGGGAACTCAGTGACAAGCTCACACTCAAACAGGAAGTGCTGAATTCTCAGTCACATTGAAACAGGAAATGTTGAACACTTCCTGGCATGGGTGGAGCTAGAGTGGAGGCCGGGGTTTCACTGGACTCACCTGAAATCTAATTGGACAGAGATGATTGACATGTCACAGCACCACATGTCTGTTTGAAAGACCTGCATTTTCAAATTAGTGAGTCACTTTGAACTGAACACGTCAACAAAAAGAGAGAGAGAGAGAGAGAGAGAGAGAGAGAGAGAGAGAGAGAGAGAGAGAGAGAGAGAGAGCCATTTAGGTGCCTGCTCTTGAGAACCAGGGATGGTGGGTTGAAAAGCTTTTTTATCGCATGGGAACTCTCCCTACCCACCTAAGCGGCTCAAGAATATGGTGACATTTAAATGACAACTTATATGACAATATTGAGATATGATAATTTGGCTATATTGTACAGCCCTACTGTCAACTAGCTGAAAACTTTGAATATTAATTTACGTCTTCATTTAAAAAATGCTTCAAATGGCAGGTGAGTTAAGAGGGCTGTATTTGGGGGGGTTCAGCTGAAAAGCAAAAAAAGAAAAATGCTTAAAAAGGGTGGGGAGTATGGGGGGGCAGAGCCCCTCCAGAAGATGAAAGGTTTTAGTCATGCTCATGCTCCCAAGAACAATTTTACTGAAAAAAGTCTGAAGGACCTAACATGGTTAGATGGCGAGGAGCTTTTCCAGGCATATGAGAGGCAAATAAAGAAAAATGCTTTAAAAAAACGGGGGGGGGGGGGGGTCTGGGGGCAAAGCCCCCCGAAGCTGAAAGGCTGTTGCTGTGCTAACGCTCTGCTGAAGCATTTACTCAAAATAAAGTCTGAAGGACCTAAATGACATGGTGAGATGCTGACGAGCTTCGCTTCATTCATGTCCGCGACATATGCATATTAAAGGAAAATCATGAAAATTATGAAAATTATCAGGGGTGCCAAAACATTTGCATACAACTGTATATTGACAAACACTCCTCCCTTCTTGTTCTTTTTGTTCATATGCCTTTGTTTCAATGTGCTCTCATTTCTCACTGCTGATCCAAGTCTCTGAAATAACGATTATGTTGAATGGTGAATTGAACTGTCTTAGATATTCTTTGACGTTAAGGAAATTGGTATGTAGTGGATTATATTTTTTGCTCCGATTAACCATTTTGTTGTGTTTCTCCTCTGTATGGTAATTGGTATTGATAATAAAAAAGTTATTTCCCGGATCATTATCATTTTCCATATTGTGTACTTTATCTTCTCTATATATAAAAGTATCCAGTCCATTTTTTATTTGATCAGTCATTCTTGCTGTTCCCATTCCTTGTTTCCAGATGGACATAAATTGTTATTGTGGTGATTTATTGTGATTGTTTGCTGTATTGAATCACGGAGTTTATTCATTGCCTCACTGCATTTTACTTCATTGCCATTTATCTACTCCCTCTATGTTTCTGATAATGAGCACTTTGGCCTCTGTTCTGTTTAAGCCCCTGTCACACATAGCATGAATGTGCAGGAACGAGCCCGACACAGCAAATGTGACCATAAGGCTTGCAGAAGAAGACACCCACTCCCACTTCTGGAAGGAGCCGTGCCTCAAACAGACAGAAAAATACAGAATCAGGCAGCAGAAAGACAACAAATACAGTATAATTTGTCAGCATTAAGTAACAAGAAAAACAGACGAAATACTAAGGTGATCGCTGGCCACAAGCCCTAAGCTTCATTAAAAGCTCCAGACTTCAGACAAAGTTGAGGCTGCGACCAATCTGTTTACTAAAAAAATGAATTTAAAAGTGTAGAAAGTGAAGATATATTATGGTTATGATCATTCTTGCTTGTGCTAAGGCTAGTGGTTTATTTTCATGATATGCTGTTTGAACCAGTTGTATGTTTTTCTCATTTTTCTATGTGACCATTGTTGAAGTGCTGTGACCTGATGTGACCTTTATTGCTGTTGCTATGCTATTGCTAAGTAAATATGCTGAAAGAACAGTTCATTGTGTAAAAAAATGTTTGTGTTACAGGAATGTGAAACTCAGGTGCAGGAGAGTAGATTAGAGAATTGTTGGTTTCAGTTAGCAAGGTCAGATAAAACCATGAGTCGTGAATATCTGTTGAGTGCACACATAACTTTTTTCTTAGGTAATGCCAGAGAAAGGTGGAAGACAGCATTTGTCAAGAAGACAGAAGACCAGACCAATCAGACGAGGACAACGTCTAAGATAGTCACACAATGTCAGTTTAGGGAGGGATCAAGAATTGTACAATTGGCACTATATAAATAAAATTGATTTGATTTGATTTGATCATTCCACAAAGCAGGTGCACGACAAGACAAGACTCTGTGACCCACAGACTTTTTATTCACCCTAGGGACACAAAGTAGTCCTGCACCCTGAGAACACAGAGCCCGGGCCGGTACATAGGATTTAATTACATTAGCGAAGTCGGGAGGTGGTAGTCCATGAATAATTTTATAGGTTAATAGCAGAACCAAATGGGTGTGATGTGGTCAAACTTTCTGCTTCCTGTCAAAGTCTGGCAGCAGCATTTTGAAGTAATTGGAGACCCATAATGCTGGACTGCAGTAAACCAGAAAATAGAACACTGCAGTAGTCCAATCTAGAAGAAACAAATGCATGAATCAATCAATCAATCAATTTTTTTTTATATAGCGCCAAATCACAACAAACAGTTGCCCCAAGGCGCTTTATATTGTAAGGCAAGGCCATACAATAATTATGTAAAACCCCAACGGTCAAAACGACCCCCTGTGAGCAAGCACTTGGCTACAGTGGGAAGGAAAAACTCCCTTTTAACAGGAAGAAACCTCCAGCAGAACCAGGCTCAGGGAGGGGCAGTCTTCTGCTGGGACTGGTTGGGGCTGAGGGAGAGAACCAGGAAAAAGACATGCTCTGGAGGGGAGCAGAGATCGATCACTAATGATTAAAAGCAGAGTGGTGCATACAGAGCAAAAAGAGAAAGAAACAGTGCATCATGGGAACCCCCCAGCAGTCTACATCTATAGCAGCATAACTAAGGGATGGTTCAGGGTCACCTGATCCAGCCCTAACTATAAGCTTTAGCAAAAAGGAAAGTTTTAAGCCTAATCTTAAAAGTAGTGTTTTCAGTTGCATTTGTAATATTTGCAAGGATTTTCTTCAGAAAACTGCTGTGTATAAATGAGCAGATGTGTGACACATTTCTGCCACAAAATCAATTACTACCAATGAAGTGGTATGATTTTTTCTAAATCCATACTGCTTGCTCATTTTAGTATGTGATGTTTGGATATAAAATCATTTGACCTCTTAATGAATATCTTTTCCAGAATTTTTGAAAATTGAGTAACAGTGAGATTGGCCTGTAGTTTGAAAAAAAAAACCCTGTTTGTTACCAGATTTAAACAGTGGGATCACTTTAGCTATTTTCATTTTGGAAGGAGATAATTTAGCAATGACGGCAGTGTGATTGTAAAGTAGAATTTCTGTAACATAAACCTCATGATGAAATAATTGTTTTTAATTGAGTTATTTCAAGTTGCAATTACATCAGAATATGTGATTGCCTTTAATGTTGGGCTCGATAACAGATAATCAGCTAACTGAAAAGTTATTTTTTATAAAGCTAAACCGATAAACCACCCAAAAATTTATTGGAAGCTACAGATAACCGCTAACTTCCAGTATTGTCTCACTTGCAATTACTAAGAAGTTGATTTTGTGTTTTAACACCATGATCACTTCTGGTAGCATCAAAGGCAACTACAGACCAAAAGAATGAGTCAGCACTTCTGTCTTTGTGCGCCCTGCCCACTGTTGGAAGCTGTTGTTTATTACATAGCTTCCGACAGTGAAGCAGTTGAGAAGAGCAGCGAAGCTCAACTCTCTGCTCAATAACAGTGTTGCCGTGAGGTGGAGGACTTGGGAAATAAAGCAGTGCTGACTTATGGTTTGGTTTATAAATAAAATTAATACTGATATGGTGCTGTCGATGCAGCTGCCTGTGACTTCAGCTCTGCCCCCTCTTTTCCTACTTTTGCTATTTTTAATATTTTTAATAGTGCTTTATTGTTTTTTATTTGCAGTGGGCGGTACCCTGTGCAAGTGTGCACATGGGAAACCCGCTTTTGTAACTCTTGTGATTTGTTTTCTGCTTCTCTCTGTATTTTTTGAGGGAGTGCGGGGAAATCCCTTTGTTTCCAGCTCCCGTGCCATCGTTTACAGCCGGGATCCGCTGCTTGGACTAAGAGACTCTATGTACAGTGGGCCGGGTCCCCACTATGCTGAGCACCTGCACATACAGTAGTGTTCAGAATAATAGTAGTGCTATGTGACTAAAAAGATTAATCCAGGTTTTGAGTATATTTCTTATTGTTACATGGGAAACAAGGTACCAGTAGATTCAGTAGATTCTCACAAATCCAACAAGACCAAGCGTTCATGATATGCACAAACTCAAAACTATTATGTTCAAAGTGGTTTTTCAGCAATCCTGTGAATCACTAAGCTAGTATTTAGTTGTATAACCACAGTTTTTCATCATTTCTTCACATCTGCGAGGCATTCATTTTGTTGGTTTAGAACCAAGATTTTGCTCATTTTCTAGTGTGCTTGGGGTCATTGTCTTGTTGAAACACCCATTTCAAGGGCATGTCCTCTTCAGCATAAGGCAACATGACCTCTTCAAGTATTTTGACATATTCAAACTGATCCATGATACCTGGTATGTGATATATAGGCCCAACACCATAGTAGGAGAAACATGCCCATATCATGATGCTTGCACCACCATGCTTCATTGTCTTCACTGTGAACTGTGGCTTGAATTCAGAGTTTGGGGGTCGTCTCACAAACTGTCTGCGGCCCTTGGACCCAAAAAGAACTATTTTACTCTCATCAGTCCACAAAATATTCCAGCATTTCTCTTTAGGCCAATTGATGTGTTCTTTGGCAAATTATAACCTCTTCTGCATGACTTTTATTTAACAGAGGGACTTTGCGGGGATTCTTGCAAATAAATTAGCTTCACACAGGCATCTTCTAACTGTCACAGCACTTACAGGTAACTCCAGACTGTCTTTGATCATCCTGGAGCTGATCAATGGGTGAGCCTTTGCCATTCTGGTTATTCTTCTATCCATTTTGATGGTTGCTTTCCATTTTCTTCCACGCGTCTCTGGTTTTTTGTCCATTTTAAAGCATTGGAGATCATTGTAGATGAACAGCCTATAATTTTTTGCACCTGTGTATAAGTTTTCCCCTCTCCAATCAGCTTTTTAATCAAACTACGCTGTTCTTCTGAACAATGTCTTGAACGTTCCTTTTTCTTCAGGCTTTCAAAGAGAAAAGCATGTTCAACAGGTGCCGGCTTCATCCTTAAATAGGGGACACCTGATTCACACCTGTTTGTTCCAGAGAGGGGGAAGAAAAGAGGAGGGGGGCTCACCGTTTATGTGAGTGAGAGATGGTGCAATGCAGTTCATGTTCACGTGAAGGATCAGATCTGCTCCTTGGACCTGGAGCTATTTGTGGTGAGCATAAGGCTGTACTATCTCCCACAGAGGTTTGGAAGTGTGATTACACTCTGCGCGTATATTCCTCCCTCTGCAGACACCACCGCTGCCTGGGAGCAGATCCAGAGTTCAGTCACGTGGCTGCAGAGACAACACCCCATGCCTCCTCCTCATCACCGGGGCCTTTAACCATGCCTCCCTCTCCGCCACCCTCTCCACGTTCACCCAGTATGTCACGTGTAAAACCAGGGACAATAGACTACTGGACCTTTTTTACGCTAATGTGGATGACACTTACACCTCCGCCCCCTCCCTCGTTTGGATGTTCGGATCACAATCTCGTCTACCTGCTCCCCCAATACACACCCAGGGTGAGAAGAGAGTCAGTGCAGAAAAGGTACGTGAAACTCTGGACTGAAGAGGCCACTGAGAGGCTGAGGGACTGTTTCAGAACCACAGACTGGAGCATGTTTCAAAACTCTTATGGGGAAGCCATCAACGGCCTGACCCAGTGTGTCACTGACTACATGAACTTCTGTATGGAGAGCATTGTGCCCACCCGGAGGGTACGGTGCTTTCCCAACAACCACCCCTGGGTGACCCCCGAGCCGAAGGTCCTGATGAACCAGAAGAAGAGGGCTTTCAACTCTGGAAACAGAGAGGAGCAGCGTAGAGTCCAACAGGAACTCCAGTGGAAGATCCGGGCAGCCAAGAGGGAGTATGGAAGGAAGATGGAGGAACAGCTAGCCCAGAACAATGCCAGGGACGTGTGGAGAGGCCTCACGACCACCTCCGGATTTGGGCAGGGTGCCAGCAGGACTGCAGATGGAGACTCTCGGTTTGCAGAGGAGCTAAACAGTTACTTTAACCGTTTTGATTCCTCCACACCTGCCCCCCCCCCCCCCCCCCCCCCCCCCCCCCCCCGGTTCTCCACATGTCTCCAACAGCCAGCCCTCCAGTCCCTCTGACACCCCACCTTCTTCCCCCTGGTCACCTCCACTGCACCCTGGACTTTGTCCCTCCTCCCCCAGACCATATTCAGAACCAGCCCACCTCAGCTCACACCTCAGCTCCCCCCCTCCCTCCCCCTCACTGTAACTCCAACTGAGGTGAGAGGCCAGCTCCTGTGGCTGAAGCAGAGGAATCAATCAATCAATCAATCAATTTTTTTTATATAGCGCCAAATCACAACAAACAGTTGCCCCAAGGCGCTTTATATTGTAAGGCAAGGCCATACAATAATTATGTAAAACCCCAACGGTCAAAACGACCCCCTGTGAGCAAGCACTTGGCTACAGTGGGAAGGAAAAACTCTCTTTTAACAGGAAGAAACCTCCAGCAGAACCAGGCTCAGGGAGGGGCAGTCTTCTGCTGGGACTGGTTGAGGCTGAGGGAGAGAACCAGGAAAAAGACATGCTGTGGAGGGGAGCAGAGATCGATCACTAATGATTAAATGCAGAGTGGTGCATACAGAGCAAAAAGAGAAAGAAACAGTGCATCATGGGAACCCCCCAGCAGTCTACGTCTATAGCAGCATAACTAAGGGATGGTTCAGGGTCACCTGATCCAGCCCTAACTATAAGCTTTAGCAAAAAGGAAAGTTTTAAGCCTAATCTTAAAAGTAGAGAGGGTGTCTGTCTCCCTGATCTGAATTGGGAGCTGGTTCCACAGGAGAGGAGCCTGAAAGCTGAAGGCTCTGCCTCCCATTCTACTCTTACAAACCCTAGGAACTACAAGTAAGCCTGCAGTCTGAGAGCGAAGCGCTCTATTGGGGTGATATGGTACTACGAGGTCCCTAAGATAAGATGGGACCTGATTATTCAAAACCTTATAAGTAAGAAGAAGAATTTTAAATTCTATTCTAGAATTAACAGGAAGCCAATGAAGAGAGGCCAATATGGGTGAGATATGCTCTCTCCTTCTAGTCCCCGTCAGTACTCTAGCTGCAGCATTTTGAATTAACTGAAGGCTTTTTAGGGAACTTTTAGGACAACCTGATAATAATGAATTACAATAGTCCAGCCTAGAGGAAATAAATGCATGAATTAGTTTTTCAGCATCACTCTGAGACAAGACCTTTCTGATTTTAGAGATATTGCGTAAATGCAAAAAAGCAGTCCTACATATTTGTTTAATATGCGCTTTGAATGACATATCCTGATCAAAATGACTCCAAGATTTCTCACAGTATTACTAGAGGTCAGGGTAATGCCATCCAGAGTAAGGATCTGGTTAGACACCATGTTTCTAAGATTTGTGGGGCCAAGTACAATAACTTCAGTTTTATCTGAGTTTAAAAGCAGGAAATTAGAGGTCATCCATGTCTTTATGTCTGTAAGACAATCCTGCAGTTTAGCTAATTGGTGTGTGTCCTCTGGCTTCATGGATAGATAAAGCTGGGTATCATCTGCGTAACAATGAAAATTTAAGCAATACCGTCTAATAATACTGCCTAAGGGAAGCATGTATAAAGTGAATAAAATTGGTCCTAGCACAGAACCTTGTGGAACTCCATAATTAACTTTAGTCTGTGAAGAAGATTCCCCATTTACATGAACAAACTGTAATCTATTAGATAAATATGATTCAAACCACTGCAGCGCAGTGCCTTTAATACCTATGGCATGCTCTAATCTCTGTAATAACATTTTATGGTCAGCAGTATCAAAAGCAGCACTGAGGTCTAACAGAACAAGCACAGAGATGAGTCCACTGTCCGAGGCCATAAGAAGATCATTTGTAACCTTCAAGCCTGTGGTACATAGCCAACTAACAAAGATAAATTGATCATATTTAAGATCGAAGCATTAAATAATGGTAGGGCTTCCTTGAGCAGCCTGGTAGGAATGGGGTCTAATAAACATGTTGATGGTTTGGATGAAGTAACTAATGAAAATAACTCAGACAGAACAATCGGAGAGAAAGAGTCTAACCAAATACCGGCATCACTGAAAGCAGCCAAAGATAACGATACGTCTTTGGGATGGTTATGAGTAATTTTTTCTCTAATAGTTAAAATTTTGTTAGCAAAGAAAGTCATGAAGTCATTACTAGTTAAAGTTAATGGAATACTCAGCTCAATAGAGCTCTGACTCTTTGTCAGCCTGGCTACAGTGCTGAAAAGAAACCTGGGGTTGTTCTTATTTTCTTCAATTAGTGATGAGTAGAAAGATGTCCTAGCTTTACGGAGGGCTTTTTTATAGTGCAACAGACTCTTTTTCCAGGCTAAGTGAAGATCTTCTAAATTAGTGAGACGCCATTTCCTCTCCAACTTACGGGTTATCTGCTTTAAGCTACGAGTTAAAGCAGCAGGACCTGAGGGGATCTCCCCGAGGCTGCTGAGGACCTGTGCAGATGAGCTCTGTGAGGTCCTCAGCCACATCTTCAACAAAAGCCTCATCCTGGGGGTGGTCCCCACCCTGTGGAAGACCTCCTGTGTGATCCCGGTTCCCAAAACACCGCACGCCAACGAACCAGCCCACTACAGACCAGTTGCCCTGACCTCCCACCTCATGAAGACCATGGAGCGGCTCGTCCTGTTTCACCTCCACACCATGGTGAGCAACATCCTGGACCCACTGCAGTTCACCTACAGGCCCAACATTGGGGTAGATGATGCTGTCATCTACCTGTTGCAGCGAGTGCTCACCCACCTGGAGACCAGTGGGAGCGCTGTGAGAGTCATGTTCTTTGACTTCTCCAGTGCTTTCTACACAATCAGACCAGCGCTGCTGTGGGGGAAGCTGGAGGACGCAGGTGTGGATGGACATCTCGCCGCCTGGACCATTGACTACCTCACTGACCGCCCACAGTACGTGTGGCTGCACGGCTGTCAGTCTGAGGTGGTAAGGTGCAGCACTGGGGCCCCCCAGGGCACTGTCCTCTCACCTTTCCTCTTAACCCTTTACACCTCGGATTTCATCTACAACACGGACAGCTGCCATCTCCAGAAGTTCTCTGATGACTCCACCATTGTGGGTCGTGTGTCTGAGGGGAACGAGCTGGAGTACCGGTTGGTTATCACAGACTTTGTGGACTGGTATGACCGCAATCACGTAAGACGAAGGAGATGGTGATCGACTTCAGGAGGAAACCACCACCCCACCCACCAGTGAACATCCAGAGGGAGGACATAGAGACTGTGGACAGGTTCAAATACAGTTCCTGGGTTCCAGTTCCTCAACAACAAACTGGACTGGACTCACAACACTGACGCCCTGTACAAGAAAGGCCAGAGTCGCCTCCACCTCCTGAGGAGACTGAGATCCTTTGGAGTGAGCAGGCCTCTGTTTAAAACCTTCTATGACTCTGTTGTATCCTCTGCTCTCCTGTATGCCATCATCTGTTGGGCCCTAGGCAGCACAGAGCGGGAGAGAAAGAGACTGAAACTGAACAAGCTGGTCAGGAAGTCCAGCTCTGTCCTGGGCTGTCCTCTGGAGTCTCTGCTGGAGGTGGCTGAGAAGAAGGTTTTAGCCAAGTTCAAATCCATCACGGACAACTCCACTCACCCTCTGCACCGGACTGTAGTGGAGCTGAGCAGCTCCTTCAGTGACAGACTGAGGCACCCTCAGTGCAAGAATGAACAATACCACAGGTCAGGGGCGGTCCTGGAGGCGGGCCGACCGGGCAGCCGCCCGGGGCGGCATCACGGGGGGCAGCACGAGTGTGCGGGAAAAAAAAACGGTCAAAAAAAAAACCTGTCCAAAATAAATAAATAAATAAATAAAACCGGGGGGGGGGGGGTTGTCCTGACGGGGGAGTTCGTGGTTACGTTACGGCAGAGCGCCCCCCAACTCACCTCTCGCGTTAGGTGAGCAACGCTGCACAGTGCAGAGTTTGTGCAAGGGGAGGGGGGAATCATTCAATGTTTGGATGAGGAGGTGGTCGAAACGGAGGAAGACATAATCATGGATAGGAAACGATCAAAGCCATCAGGTGCCCAATTTCGAAAGAAAAAGAAAGAAGAAAAGGAGAAATGAGCAAAGGAAAAAGGTATGTATTGAATTACGTATTCCCGCAGCTTCACAGTGCTTTAAACTCAGCGTCCACAGAGTTTAATAGCAAAGCAAAAACTGCAGCGAAACGAGACGAGTCATTGGATAAATGCTGGGCTTTGTCCCGCCCAGCGTGTCTGGGGGTCTATGGGGCAGTGGGCTGGCCTCGGCTGGCCCGGACGCTCAGCTTCTGCATGATGATTGGATGATCTGAGGCTGAATCCCTTTTTGATTGACAGCGAAATAAGCGAATCAGCGATCTTTTCGTGTAAACATCCGTGGGAGCATTTTTTAATTTTCATTCTGTTCTGAGTTGAACCGGAGACTTTTCTAATCCTTTTAGCGGCATTTTCTTTGTTAAAAACGACTAGCGACAAATCGAGCTTCTATTTCTGGTGTGTTTTTTTTGTAGCTGCTTGTGTTTGGAGACTGACTTCTATCACTCTTTCTGACTTCTATTGCAGTTTCTGTCCCTACCGAGCAGCAGGTGCTGCTGAGCTCTTCCACCGTCACAAAGCACTCACAGGCGGACAAACTTCACACGAGCCTCGTGCCAGTCCCAGCTAGCGAGCTAGCTAGGTAGCAAGCTGCACATAATGGCAGACAATTTGAATGTTGTGGACCGGATTTTGGTGAAGCCATTTGATAGTCTTCCTTACGAAGAAGCCGTGGCTGCTGTCATGGCTTCAGCTCTCAATGGTTTGCAGGCCAAAGTTAAAGCAACAGCCCTCAGGTCAATGTTTGTGCATTGCTCTGCACACAGACTGAATCTGGTTCTGTCTCAGGGGGCTAAATGCTTATCTGAGTGCAGAATATTTTTTGCATCACTCTCTGGGTTTGCCACATTTTTCTCAAAATCCACAAAGAGGATGTCTTTTCTTGAGTCTGCAGGCTGCTCAAGGTTGCCCAGAAATGCTCCCACTCGATGGAATTTCACATCACGGATAGTGAGCACTGTGGCAAACAATTATGATGCCTCCTGCAAACTTTTGTATATAGACTGTTTTCCTCTTACTTCTTTTGCACTTCTTGTTATTTATGACAAATTATTGTGGTTTGCAATTTTTGCCTTTAAAGAGTGTTAACTTCTTCACTTGTTGCTTCCTGTTACTTATGATACACAATAGTGTTTGTTATTTCTTCTTATGTGTACAGTAATGGGTATAGAATTTACCTCTGTCGTTAGTTCATTTAGTTATGATACATGATTGCGCTTTACCATTTTTGCCACTTTAATGTATAGGGGTTTTTTTGTACATTTTTGTCACTTCATGGTATTCTGTAATATACAGATTAACTTCTTTTGTTATTTATATGGTGCGACTTTAATGGCGGTTTAAGTCTTGTTCATTATGGTGAATGGTACTCTATGATAATGAAAAGTGCACTCTGTTAGTAAAACTGAATGACCATCGGGTGGTGCTGTAGTGCAGTTGTGCTTTCTTAAGTTGTGCTTTCTCATAGTTGTAATGTGAAGTCACTGAGTCTTTTGTTTTTTTATGTTCAAAAACTTTATTGAAGTAATTATTGTTTATCTTTGTGTTTGTTATTGCAGTAGACATTAAAACCGGGAATTTGTTCTTGAAAATAGCTGTTGTGAGTTAATTTGTGGGATTGTGGGTGTTCTGGACGAAGTTAGTGTTTTCATGGGTGGTGGGGCGGAGGTTGTGGCCACGTTAGTGTGTGCGGGGGGGCACGCAGGGGGTTACGCCCGGGGAGTAAATCACTCTAGGACCGCCACTGCCACAGGTCATTCCTCCCTGCTGCTGTCAGACTGTACAATAACACTGTGAAATAACCACATGCAATAATATGTCCACAAATCATGTGCAATAACAACTCGTTTACAAATCCCAGCACTAATGTCACCTTATCACATCTAAATTCCACTTCACACATTGTAAATAAGATGCTCCTTTTTTTTCAATTTCAATCATGTTTATATATATATATATATATATATATATATATATATATATATATATATATATATATATATACCAGGTCTGTGAGAAAAGTATTCGACCTTTTTATTTTATGTAAAAAATATATGGATTTGATTCATATGTTTTTACGTCAGCCAAGCTTGAACCTTCGTGCGCATGCGTGAGTTTTTCCACGCCTGTCAGTTGTGTCATTCTCCTGTGGGCAGGCTTTGAGTGAGCACTGGTCCACCCCTCTCGTCGTTGTTTCATTGCGAGGAAATGGCGGAATGATTTGGGCTTTTTTTCCATCAGAATTTCTTCAGAAACTGTTAGAGACAGGCAGCTGGAAACCATTCGAAAAATTTATCTGGCTTTCGGTGAAAATTTTACGGGCTTCACAGAGAATAAGGAGTGTTACTACAGCTTTAAGGACGCCCCACAATGGCGCACGGCGCGCCGCGCTCCGAGCCACCATCGAGAGGCAGAAACCACCACATCATTTCTAAACAGATCGCTGTGTGGAGCCGGGACCGTCGTGTGCAATTTCTCTGGTTATCACAAGAGCTGGACATCAGCCATTTTCTGGCAGATTTCACTTTTAACAAGAGATTTTGTCATGGAAAGCCACGTGGAGGCTTCGCACTGATGAAGCGAGACAAAGGAACACCTCCGTTTCGGAGTGTTACAGGACAAGTTGGGACATGCCCAGCTCTCCACAATTTCTCTTATACTCACTCAACTGGTAAGCACTGAAAGCTGAGATAGGCATGTCCTATCAATGTCCTTTCAATTCCCTCCACAAATTTTCTATGGGGTTGAGGTCTGGAGACTGGAACACAAAGGTAAGAGTTTTAATTTCCTTTCTTGAGCAAAAACAAGCAAACTTTGGGAAAACGTGAAAACCCGCATGACCACTTTGTTTTATGCAAATTAGGCAGTGAAGCAGGTCAAAATCCATAAGAATAGAACTTTTATTTCTGTTTCTAATGCAAATACAAGTAAACATATGGGAAATTTGACGAAAAGGGTGGCCATTTTGTTTTATGCAAATTAGAAGGTGAAAGAGTAAGATGCAGCATGCAATCAGCAATTTCTGAACTCAGCAGATCAAAATACATAAGAATTACCCTGTTGTCTGCTTTTAACAGAAAATGCCTTGGGAAATCTACTTATCTGAAAACAGAACCTAACTGTAGTGGCCTGATAGACTATACCAGTTTTCACCCTTTTTTTAACAATGCAACACTAAATCTTTTTATGTCTTAAATATCCAACTTCTTATCACTGGCAGGTGACTCACCAAAATTTATAGCTTGCTCCTTTGGTCAGGGCTGTGGTTGTCATCAGTTTAGATTTACTTCTCTTACAATGAATTATAATGGTGACCCAGATTCAGGTTTTTAAAAGGCCACTTCTGCAAACAGTTCCTGAAGCATAATCCAGCTGTCCTCTTTATGATGGAATGCTTGACATGTTTCCAAAATTAATTTTTATATGCAATAGCCAGTGTCATTCAGTCATTGTGAGTAGCCATCACATATACATCATCACCCCTAAATTTCCAGACGGCCTAACAACATTCAATTAAATTAAATATGGTATTATAATGTTACACTTTTTCATAGTCTTTATGCAAAGTTAGTGAAAAGGTGGTTTAAAAACATTCATCCATCCAGTCATTTTCTACATCTTATCCACAGCCGGCTTAACCAGAATTAGGCATACTACAGTTATTGTGAATAATCAGTTACACTACTGTGGCCACGTGGTGTGTTTTCCTGACCATGACATAGTTGACTCCGTGCTGGGGATGCCAGCAACTGGACAAGGCCAATGAGATGTCCATGTACCACCTGACTGCAGCAGATATATTTAGAAGATTCGGATTGACCAGTGGTCTGCCTGAGTGGTTGCCAAATGGGACAGAGGCCGATTCTGTGAGGTGGTGGCTGTAGCAATCTGCAGTCATTAGTACGTGCTCCCACACCTGGCCCAATCCTGGGCTGGGTTATGGACTAGAGATGCAAGTAATGCAGTGTTCACACTGAGGCAGCTGGTCTGTTAATATGCTCGTGAATGCTGTTTATGGATTTGAGAAGTCTTATGATACAGTGCCATGTCACTAGATTAGGGGGGTATGAGGGAGAGAGGAGTACCAGAGAAGTAAGGAGAGCAAGTACCCAGATTAGAGTCAGTATCAGAGAAACAGGCAAGTTTTTACTTGGAGTAGTTAAGGAATATACTTTAATTACTTTTCTTTTTTTCTTTTTTTTTTGTCTTGGTGCTGGATTTATTACCTTTTGGAATTAAATTCTAGTCCCCCTGGTTCACACATTTTGCAGATGACATTGTGCTGTGCAGCAATAGAAGAGACGAAGTAAGAGGGCAGCCTGTAGACTGGAGAAGGGCTTGAGACAGATTTGATGCCCAGTGCAAGATTTTTATCTGGTGCCCCCTACAATACAGTCTATTAAAGACCAATTACTGTGTTCATACACTTACACAGAAATTGCACAGTTTGTGTGTTGATGTTTTCTTTATTTTAGAAACAAACAAAAACACATCACAAAAAGTGATAAAAAATTGTCAAATACAAAATATAAATACAGTCACTGTATTTAAATTTTGTATTGTGCCATTTATGACAGCCTTTAAACATCTGAATCTATATTATAATAGTCAGGTGACCTCTGTGTGCATGCATACATGCGTGTGTTGGCTTTGATCAAGGCAGGGGCTGGCATTTGCTGTTTGGTATGCTTATGTACAACCCCAATTCCAATAAAGTTGGGATGTTATGTGAAATGTGAATAAAAACAGAATACAGTGATTTCAAATCCTCTTCAATCTATTTTCAATTGAATACACCACAAAGACAAGATATTTAATGTTCAAACTGATAAACTTTATTGTTTTTGTGCAAATATTTGCTCATTTTGAAATGATGCCTGCAACACATTTCAAAAAAGATGGGACAGTGGTATGGTCGGCATCACCGCGATTGTGCTCACTTCTTCCGATGCGCTTACTGAGTCTGCGGGCTCGGTAAACGCCGCAGCGGGCCACTCACACCGCCCCCCTCTCTGCTGTGTGGAGCTGCGCCAACTCTGGCAACAGGTCCAGAGACCACGCTCGCTGTTTTGATGTAGAGCACTGCGGCAGCCCGCAAGGATAGATTTCTTGCGGAAATCCACAGCGACACAGGGTCTCTGTATACCGCAGCCGCACAGCTCCGTGGCCATGACTTGGATTCTTTGCGGGTCCCGCATCCATACCCCCGGAGGCAGTGAGCGAAGGGAGAGCACACACATTGTGTTCTGTGTGTGTCTGTTTATAATCTTCTCGCCCAGAAGAAAAAAGAGAGTGTTTACACAGGAGAGAAAAGTGAGAAAATGTTAATGCCTGTTTGAGAAAAGTGTATAAAGTGTGTAGTGAGTGGTTTTACAACCTTAAAACATCTATAATAATTGTAAAAACTAACGCTGACTACTTTGCGGATTTTGCCTATTGCGGGTTATTTTTAGAACGTAACTCCCGCGATAAACGAGGGAACACTGTACTTCATTAGTATCGTGAAAGACATGAATATAATGTCTTTTATTGATGGTAGAAAGTACAGAGATAGCAACATTTACAAGAAGGTGGCCAAAAAGTTACGCAAAGCAGGATTTGCATGAACGGCAGACTAAATCAAGCACCGGTGGAAGACATGCGTCACTGTTTAGATGAGGATATTCCAAATGATACCAATGACCGTGTATACAGGAGTAACTCTGTCTGCTTAAGCATGTAAACAGGTTATTCCTAATGATTCAGAACCCGGAATATTGACCTTAACCCGAATATTAACGGCATGTAAATGTAGTCTGTGTTACCTCACCTTTCCTTCAAACAACACTCAACAAGCATTTGGGAACTGAGGACACTAATTGTGAGCATCATGATTGGGTATAAAAGGAGCATCCCCAAAAAGCTCAGCCATTCACAAGCAAAGATGGGGCGAGGATCACCTCTTTGTGAACAACTGCGTGAGAAAATAGTCCAACAGTTTAAGAACAATGTTTCTCAACCTTCAATTGCAAGGAATTTACGGATTCCATCATCTACAGTCCATAATATAATCAAAAGATTCAGAGAATCTGGAGCACTTTCTACACTTAAGCAGCAAGGCCGAAAACCAACACTGAATGCCCGTGATATTCGATCCCTCAGGAGACACCGCATTAAAAACAGACATCATTGTGTAAAGGATCTTACCGCATGGGCTCAGGAACACTTCAGAAAACCGTTGTCAGTTAACACAGTTCGTCGCTACATTTAAAAATGCAAGTTAAAACTCTACCATGCAAAGCGAAACAACAACATCCAGAAATGCCGCCGCCTTCTCTGGGCCCGAGTTCATTTGAAATGGACAGACGCAAAGTGGAAAAGTGTGCTGTGGTCTGATGAGTCCACATTTCAAATTGTTTTTGGTAATCATGGATGTCATGTCCTCTGGACAAAAGAGGAAAAAGACCATCAAGATTATTACCAGCGCAAAGTTCAAAAGCAAGCATCTGTGATGGTATGGGGGTGTGAAAGTGCCCATGGCATGGGCAACTTACACATCTGTGATGCACCATCAATACTGAAAGGTACATCCAGGTTTTGGAGCAACACATGCTGCCATCCAAGCAACGACTTTTTCAGGGACGTCCCTGATTATTTCAGCAAGACAATGCCAAGCCACATTCTGCACGTGTTACAACAGCGTGGCTTCATAGCAAAAGAGTGCAGGTACTAGACTGACCTGCCTGCAGTCCAGACCTGTCACCCATTGAAAATGTTTGGAGCATTATGAAGCACAAAATATGACAACGGAGACCCGGGACTGTTGAACAACTGAAGTTGTACATCAAGCAAGAATGGGAAAGAATTCCATCTACAAAGCTTCAACAATTAGTGTCCTCAGTTCCCAAACGCTTATTGAGTGTTGTTAGAAGGAAAGGTGATGTAACACAGTGGTAAACATACCACTGTCCCAGCTTTTTTGAAACGCGTTGCAGGCATCCATTTCATAATGAACAAATATTTACACAAAAACAATAAAGTTTATCAGTTTGAACATTGAATATCTTGTCTTCGTGGTGTATTCAATTGAATATAAGTTGAAGAGGATTTGTAAATCATTGTATTTGGTTTTTATTTACATTTTACAACCGTAACACAAGAAGAGAGTATCCACGTGTATTGAGTATTGTGTGAATGCAAAGGGAAAGATTAAAGGTCAGGTTTGTAACTCAATGGTCAGAGTAACAATGATATATGACACTGGGACATAGGCAGTGAAAGGAGTGGGGGAGGAGATGTTGGAAGCAGCAGAAATGAGAATGCTGAGATGGATGTGTTGAACTACAAAGCTGGACAGAATAAGAAATCAGAGAATCAGACACTGAGTAAAAAGAAGCTTATACATACCCTTCAATTTCCTGTGGGAAAGGCAACGTTTCACCAATCCACAAACATCTGTAAATGTCCAGAAATACACCACGATGCAGATGCCTGCATTAAAATGGATTCCTGCAAATGTCAGCATCGCAGTTGATTTTAATGGAGATTTGCTATTTCACACTACTTTCTTCACTTTTTTCAACTCCAGAGTATGTTGAGAGAACATGACACTGCAGTGGAATTTGCCAATTTCATATACAGTGCGTCCAGAAAGTATTCACAGCACTTCAATTATTCTGCATTTTGTCATGTTACAGCCTTACTCCAAAATGGAGGAAATTAATTTTTCCCTCAAATTTCAACTCACAACACCCCATAATGACAACATAAAAAAAGTTGGAAATTTTTTGTGTGTGTGTGTTTCTTCAGGTTACACTGGAGTTGCATCAGGAACGGCATCCGGCATAAAACTTGTGCCAAATATCAATGCGGATCTGGCTGTATCCGCTGTGGCAACCCCGAACAAAATGGGAGCAGCTGAATGGACAACAACAACATTAAAAATAAAGACTAGGAAATTACATGTACATAGTTATTCCCACCCTTTGCTCAATACTTTTGTTGATGCACCTTTGGCAGCAATTACAGCATCAAGTCTTCTTGAATATGATGCTACAAGCTGTCTTTTGGCAGTTTTGCCCATTCCTCTTTGCAGAACCTCTCAAGCTCCATCAGGTTGGATGGGGAGCGTCGCTGCACAGCCATTTTCAGTTCTCTCCAGAGATGTACAATGAGATTCAGGTCTGGGCTCTGGCTGGGCCACTCAGTGACATTCACATAGTTGTCCAGAAGCCACTCCTTTGATATCTGGGCTGTGTGCTTAGGGTCATTGTCCTGCTGAAAGATGAACCGTTGCCTCAGTCTGAGGTCAAGAGTGCTCTGGAGCAGGTTTTCATCCAGGATGTCTCTGTACATTGCTGCATTCATCTTTCCCTCAATCCTGACTAGTCTCAGAGTTGCTGTTGCTGAAAAAACATCCCCACAGCATGATGCTGCCACCACCATGCTTCACTGTAGGGATGGTGCCTGGTTTCCTCCAAACATGACACCTGGCATTCACACCAAAAAGTTTAATCTTTGTTTGATGTGAGCAGAGAATTTTGTTTCTCATGGTCTGAGAGTCCTTCAGGTGCCTTTTGCTATAATATATAGCAAGTGACAAGAACTGATTTGTGTGTCCCTGTAGCAATCCCCATTAGCTCTTGCCCACATTAGTTGATATAATTGTGTGTGTGTGTGTGTGTGTGTGTGTGTGTGTGTGTGTGTGTGTGTGTGTGTGTGTGTGTGTGTGTGTGTGTGTGTGTGTGTGCGTGCGTGCACGCAGCAATTCACTCTTTCTTCTTTCTTTCTCTCACCTGATACCACATCCCTGTAAACACACATCATATGGAACATTTGAGACAGGAGAAGCCGCCATGCTAAATCGGCTAACAGCTAGTAGCTGCGCTAAGCTAGCGGAATCCTAAAAACACGCAAAGTGAATAATGTGTAAATAATTTAGAGGTGATTCAGCAGAAGGAGTGCTTTAGTTAAGGCACGTAAAGATTACACTGGGAAACAAATCGTAATCTAGATAACTAGATCAATCTAACTGCGCAGATTAAACAGCTAACAGATACAGAAAAACACCGCTGTGCTCCGGAACAGGAAGTGATACAATACCGCAGTGAGAGCCAACCCAAAAGGGCTCTCTACTTTTAAGATTAGGCTTAAAACTTTCCTTTTTGCTAAAGCTTGTAGTTAGGGCTGGATCGGGTGACCCTGAACCATCCCTTAGTTATGCTGCTATAGACGTAGACTGCTGGGGGGTTCCCATGATGCACTGTTTCTTTCTCTTTTTGCTCTGTATGCACCACTCTGCATTTAATCATTAGTGATCGATCTCTGCTCCCCTCCACAGCATGTCTTTTTCCTGGTTCTCTCCCTCAGCCCCAACCAGTCCCAGCAGAAGACTGCCCCTCCCTGAGCCTGGTTCTGCTGGAGGTTTCTTCCTGTTAAAAGGGAGTTTTTCCTTCCCACTGTAGCCAAGTGCTTGCTCACAGGGGGTCGTTTTGACCGTTGGGGTTTTACATAATTATTGTATGGCCTTGCCTTACAATATAAAGTGCCTTGGGGCAACTGTTTGTTGTGATTTGGCGCTATATAAAAAAAAATTGATTGATTGATTGATTTTCTTTTCTTTCTTTTTTGAGCAAGCAGTGATTTTATTGGGGTTCTTGAAAACTGATTGGAGCAGAGAGAGAGGGTGAGAGAGAGAGACAGAGCCAGGCAGCAGTGACAGCGTGGTGGCAGAGTATACATTTCTCAGTGCAGCTTTCACTTTAAAGGTTCCCCGTAAGCTTCGTATACCATGAAAACTCACAAAACATACCCGGAGGCTGATCTGAGTGTTCAAGGCAAAATGGGTTTGCAAAAATGCAACTGAAATCACATTTCAAACTATCTACAAATGAAGCTTGAAACAGCTGTAGAAAAAAGATTTCATGCAATGTTTGTCTGTTCAGGCTTGCAACATGGCATCAGATTCAATTGGGATTTTTCTGACAGCTTGAACAAGGCCATTGTTGCAACACTCAGTCACATTGCTGCTATGGTTAGTTTCTGTTATGTGTGTGTCTGTCAATTGTATCACTATGTAGTTTGGATTTTCCCATGTCCCGTTTTGTGTGTATCCTCCCTTTATCTCCTGTATGGGTCCCTGTGGTGTTATTTCTCTGTCTGAGTCTTATGTCTGTGTGTTGTGTATGTCATCCTCATCCCTTGTGTGTGTGTGTGTGTGTGTGTGTGTGTGTGTGTGTGTGTGTGTGTGTGTGTGTGTGTGTGTGTGTGTGTGTGTGTGTGTGTGTGTGTGTGCACGCCCCTGGGTCCTATGTGTGTCTTTGTTGTGTGCTGTGTGTTTTTTGCGCGTAGTGTGCACTCCCCTGCGTGTCATTCTGTGTGTCTGTTTGTGCGTCTGTTATGTTCCATTATGCAAAGTTCTTCACATGGTTGTTTTTGCTCCTGGTTATGTCCTTATGTCTTCCCCGTTCACAGTTCACCTTGTCCTTATTACTCATACTGATCTGTTGGGTTTTTGATTGTTTGTTTGTTGTATTTCTTGGTTGGCCATGTTTGTCTCCCATGTTCATTCCCTTCCATTTTCAGTTTCATGTTTGTTTTCTGTGACTCTGGATTTGGGTTTTGCACAGTTTATTATTTGATCCATGTATGAGTTGATTATCATTTTTTCGTGTTGTCTTTTAGTTCCATGTTTGTGCATTTGTTGTGTACTTTATGTTTTGGTTTTATGTTTCTTGTTTAGGTGTTATTTCCATGTTCTGTCAAATGTTTTTATGTCCTTGTGTTTCCATAGTTCTGTTCCTTTTTGATCAGCACACCTGTTGTATATTAGTTTGGTTCTTTATAAGCTGCACCTTGTTCCGTGTTTGGGTGCTGGTTGATTTCATTTGTTATGTTAGTATGTCGTCTCTTCCATGTACTCGGTCTGTAAGTATTTTTTGTCTCATCATACTCCACTGTGTTCCTGTTTTTTGTTAGTCTGTTCGTTCCTGGGATCTCCCTGTTATTCACCGCCATGCCTCCTGGTTGAACCTTTTTTGTATGCTCACCCCGTCACTGGTATATTGGATTGTTTGTCATTTTTTATTATTAAAGCACCATGGTTTTTGCATCTACACCTCTGTGTCCTGGCTGCCTGCTTTTGTGGCTCAGTTTGACTCGGCTCCTCCAGCCCAAACCATAACAAGTTTCATGACTGTGACCCAGATGTCTGAAGCTTGTTAAGGGTAAAAATATCTAAGTGTTCCAGGAAATGAGCCAAAGCAGCTGAGAAAAGCTGTCATACTAAATGATATCTTTGAGTTAAAAGTGTGAATAGAGTCTGGAGTGAGTGAAGGTTCTTAATTCTGACGGCTCATGGGGCTTGTTCAACTCACAGAGCAATTAATCCTCAAACTGAAATGAGGTCATTAAATTAGTTATGATGTCTCATAAAGACAATATGGTGTCTTTATGAGACATAAGCCTGCAGCAGGACAGTTAATTTGTCAAGCTGTCAGTAGGCCACAGTTTGCACAAGCAGCATATGCACAGTTTCTAAGAGTACAACCCCAAATCAGAAAAAGTTGGGAAGGTGTGGAAAATGGAAATTAATAAAAAACAAAAAAAACAAAACAGTAATTCCTACATTTACTTTTACTGCAGGCAGTATGAACCCAAACTATTTCATGTTTTGTCTGGTCAGCTTCATTTAATTTCTTAATATACATTCCTACCTGCATTTAAGGCCTCCAAATTATTAAAAACAAAAGTTGGCAGAGGCTTCGCGCGTCACGACCGATTCACTTTGTCCGAACTTGTCCTCTGACACGCCGAAACGGAGGTGTTCCTTTGTCTCGCTTCCAAAGCGAATCGGTCGTGACACGCGAAGCCTCCGCGCGGCTTTCCATGACAAAATCTCGTTAAAAGTGAAATCTGCCGGAAAATGGCTGATGTCCAGCTCTTGTGATAACCAGAGAAAGAGCACACGACGATCTCGTATCCACAGAGCCATCCATTTAGAAATGGTCTGGTGGTTTGTGCCGCGTCATCGCAGCTCGGAGCGCGATGCGCCGAGCGTCCTTAAAGGGGTCCTTAAAGCTGTAGTAACAGACCTTATTCTCTGTGAAGCCCGTAAAATTTTCACTGAAAGCCAGATAAATTTTTCAAATGGTTTCCAGGTGCCAGTCTCTAACAGCTTCTGAAAAAATTCTGATGGAAAAAAGTCCTTTTCATTCCGCCATTTCCAGACAATGAAAATCCGACGAGGGGGTGGGACCACTCCTTCCCAAGGCGTGCTCACAGGCGAATGACGTCACTGACAGGCGTGGAAAAACTCACGCATGCGCACAAGGGTTCAAGCATGTCTGACATAAAAACATATGAATGAAATCCATATAGTTTTTGAAAAAATAAAAAGGACCGTTACTTTATTGACAGACCTCATATATATTTGAAATGGCATGAACAAATTAAAATGTGTGAAATAACAAGTGTTCCAATACTTTTGAGGGTAATTGAGAAACACTCTGACATCTTACATCTCAAATAAGCAAACATGAATCAGCTTCTGCCTGCTCACCGGAGAAACACGTATGTATAAGTCAACCTGAATTAAAGGAGAAATGCTGCTTTTAACAACCTGGACCTCATTTACTCACCAATATAACTTGGAGTCCGTAGTTCAGATCACTGGCTCAGACATTTTTCTTCTTCTATACTAAGGTGGATTAGAACTTTTTGTGGAACACAGCACCAACTACTGTACCGGAGGGACCTAGCAGTCAATATGTGTCACCGATTTCAAAAGGGCTCTTTTCAACCAGACACGCGGTGCCAATTAAATACAACAGCAAAACCAACATGACAAAGAACAGGTTAATTAAAAAAAAGAAAGATCAAAACTAGGGAGGAATTATTTTAAAAAAACACTTTCCAAAGTTAAACACACATGCTAGGAAGTGTTCAACATTTGACATTTCCTGTTTCACTGTAGACTCAAAATTTGGCACTTCCTGTTTCAGTCTCAACTTGCCACTAAATTCTTGCAAGATCCCACGAGACCTCCTGTCTTGTCAATCCAGGAAGTGTTCAACATTTGACATATCCTGCCTCACTGTGGACTCAAAATTTGGCACTTCCTGTTTGGGACTCAGTGTACCATGAGCAAGCTTTGTGCCGTGTGCAGTCATGTTGAAAAATACGTGGATGTCCCAGGAAAAGATGTCTTCTTGAAGGCAGTATATTTTGCTTTGAAATTTCAGTGTTTTGCATTAAAATGATGCCATCAGAGAAGTGTAAATTACCTTTGCAAAGGGCACTGACATAACCCCAAACCATGACCAACCCTGGCTTTTGGACTTGTTGCTGTTAACAGTCTGGATAGTTGTTTTCATCTTTGGTCCAGAGCACACAGCATCACTTTTCTTCCAATAAAAGGTCTGGAACACTGGGTCATCTGACTACAATACACATTTCCACTGTATCATGGTCTAACCCAGATACTTCATAGTCCAGAAAAAGTCGACGCCACTTCTTGACAAGGTTAACATAAGACATCTTTTTTGCACAATAAAGTTTTAAGTGACATTTCTGAATGTATCTCTTTATTGTAGTGCTTGAAAAAGGTTTCACAAAGTAAGCCCTTGCTCATGTGGTTATATCAGCTATTGATGAATGATGGTTCTTGATGTTTGCTGTCTGAGGGATCTGAGATCATGGATGTTCACCTGAGCTTTGTTCAGATGTTATCTTTGTCCTCTGCTGTGCTGTTCTTCCTGTCCCCCTGTTTGTCTTGTGATTCTTAGGCTGGGCGTGGCTGACCTGCTTGCGACTCACACCTGCAATCAATCTACTTGAGTGCAGTTTAAAAGACGGGCTCATTCATTCACTCTTTGCTGGTTCATTGACTGACCACCTGTTTTGCCCTTGCTGGGCCTTCAAACCCACTTTGGACTGTTTTGACAGATCCCTAACCTTTGGATTCTGACTCTTCTTTCTTGGTAAATAAGATCACTTATTTCACCTAGTTAGTGAGTGGTTGTCTGCATATGGGTTTGGTTTATTGATATGCCTCTCTCTGATCACTTTGTTCTGTGTCTTCTATACAGACCCTGGGTTAACAATGGGGGGGGGGGGGGGGATTTTTGCTTGCCACTCATACATATATAGCAGTAGGTACCATCATCTCAGATGAAGTATTAGCAAGCTAAGTAGCCACAACTCTTCTGTGAAGTTTTATGGCAGTTGGCAGACCGACAGCTGCATTACCACCACCATCTGGCCGGAAGTTTTAATCGGCACAGAATCCAAACACACGACATTTCACGCAGTGAACAGGCCATTCAGCTGGCCCCATGAGCTTTAAAAATCTTTCTGAAGAACCGTAAAGGCAAAGAGGAAACTTGTATCAACAATGTTGTGTACCTAGAGGTTCTGGAATAGGAGAGTGGAGTGTGGTAGTGGTGATACTGATGCGGAAATAGCTGTGTCAAAATGTATTACTTTTACTTTCACTGCATAAACATCAATGACCAGTGTGATTGTGAAATGGCAAAACCTTGATCAAATGTACCCATTATGACATTATGAGTTATGGCAGGTAAATGACATAATGATGATTGCAATTCCATTCCAGGATATATGATTTCGTCATTCGAAATCTTCATCTAGCAAAGTTTTCGCCTGTAGGGAAGGCAGTTTGCTAGTACCTCAAATTTGAGAATCAGTTGAAGACTGTTTTTGACCATCCCAATTACTCAGGCACAGCTTTCACTCATTTGTTGATTGGAATTCAGGGAATGCACTCTGGCTGACTGTTCAGTGAAATTTTGGACTCCCCTGGCAGCTGAGGGTTGGCTTGCCCCATTTCCTATTCCACTGCCGGCTGCGGGATGTTACCTTTTCTTCTTTGTATCCTCTGCCATTCTTCCAGTTCTGTTTGTCTTGGGAGTCTTAGGCTGGGTGTGACTGACCTGTTTGTGACTTCAATCTACAATCAATCATCTACTCCAGTGCAGTTTAAAAGACCGGCTCATTCATCTACTCCTCGACAGTTAACTTATTTCACCTAGTCAGTGTGAGGCTGTCTTGCATTTTGGGTTCAATTTACTGATCTGCTTAACACCCTTGCCCTTTAAGCATTGAAATTCCTTCAGATTCCTTGAATCATTTAATGACATTGTACACTGTAATGGGAGATATATGCACATCTCTTCCAGTCTTTCTTTGAGGCACATGTTTTTTTTTAAATATTTCAATAATAGTCTTACGTATTTACTGACAAACTGGTGATCATATGCCCATCTTTCCTCCTCAAAGACTCACAATTACAGTCTCCTCTTTTCTTTTTTTGTTCAACTTCATTACAAACCCTGAATTTCCTCCATCCCCTATTTTTCAATGTGTTGCAGTAATGGATGTATATTAACAAATTAACTAAAATTCACCAGAAAACATGAAATATCTTGGGTTCATGCTGTCTGCAATGAAACAGAAGTCAAAATAAATGGAAGTATCACTGCAGATTTTTGGTAAATTTGCATGTTATATACCGTCCTAATTTTTTGTCTGATTTGAGGTCGTGCATGTCTCCATGAAACGAAGTAAGAACGACCTGTTTGATCTGAGACTGACCTGCCTGCTGCTTGTGTTCCATCTCTAATAGGAGGAAATGGCCTGTGGTGAGGAGAGGATCCAGCCCTTCTGTGGGAGTTTAATTCAATCACTGCTTCAGTCAAAAATGAATTAAAACTGGCATTATGCCTTCCACTGTTCCACAAAGTAAACTGGCTGCCGAGGCTCGCGAGCAGGGTTTGGGCCGTTACGTGGAAGCAGCAGTCAGTTATCTGTCTCTGAGTCAGTGATCAGTCACTATAACGCCATCATTTTTGTTAGCTTCATTTGCGGCGCTGACTCGCGCCCACGCGGTGCGCTCAGGGATCTCATGTGCAGATGATCCAAACAGCTGCGTGTGAGCAGGATGTTGTTTAATGTGAGTGAGCAGCGACGTGATGGTCACCAGAACACAAAGAGGATAGAACGCCGTGACACACATTACAGCGCCACTGACCTTTTTTGCAGCAGCGCTGTCAAACAAATCGCTTCTGGACTGTGGCCATTTATTACAAGGACGAGCAGCGGCACAGCGGGATGTGTTGCACGGTGACAGAAGGAGAAAGCTTGCGCTCTAACCTCACAGGAACAGGATCTCTGTGTCCGCGGGAACATTTCTACCAGTCCATTTCGCTCCAGAGCACCATTCCAGCTGCAGTGTGCACAAATCCTGCTCTCTGTCATCAATTCCAACTGCTATCTTAAAAGCTGTAGTAAGAGCGCCCCCTGCTGATGCAAAAGTTCAAAACATGCTGAATTCAAGTACACACAGAGGAAAAAACAACAAGAACGTTTGCATCAACAGTGGAGCTTGCACAGAAAGCTGCAGCCTCGTCTGGAAATACTGGGATAACTTGTACTTTTAAAAGATCAGATGTAAGTGGAGATTTGTCTGCTGAGGTGTTTCACATATGGGGTGTCATTCCCTCACCGTTTCCCAAACACAAAATTAAAGGTCAAGACATGGTTTCTTGTGTTGTATGTCTCTTAAAGTTCAGTTAGATAAATTATGATAAAAGCAAAATGTGACAGAAATCTAAATGAGTGTACACAAAGGGGACGAGTGAGGGAAGCCATCTGTGGAGGAATAAAAGGGCCAAAATTAAATAAATAAATATGTCATTAAATAAATACTTAAATTCATTCATTAATTAAGTGTCATTAATTAATTAAATGTGTCATTAATTAATTAAAATTAGAGCACAATTACTTAAATTGTCATTAATTAATTTAAATTTGAGGAGTAAAAGTGACTAAATTAAATAAATAAATACATCATTAAATAATTATGTAATGTGCCATTAATTAATTAAAATTGGAGAATAATTACTTAAATGTGTCATTAATTAATTTAAATTTGAGGAGTAAAAGTGACAAAATTAAATAAATAAATACATCAGTAAATAATTATGTAATGTGTCATTAATTAATTAAATGTGTCATTAATTAATTAAAATTGGAGAATAATTACTTAAATGTGTCATTAATTCATTTAAATTTGAGGAGTAAAAGTGACTAAATTAAATAAATAAATACATCATTAAATAATTATGTAATGTGCCATTAATTAATTAAAATTGGAGAATAATTACTTAAATGTGTCATTAATTAATTTAAATTTGAGGAGTAAAAGTGACAAAATTAAATAAATAAATACATCAGTAAATAATTATGTAATGTGTCATTAATTAATTAAATGTGTCATTAATTAATTAAAATTGGAGAATAATTACTTAAATGTGTCATTAATTAATTTAAATTTGAGGAGTAAAAGTGACTAAATTAAATAAATAAATACATCATTAAATAATTATGTAATGTGCCATTAATTAATTAAAATTGGAGAATAATTACTTAAATGTGTCATTAATTAATTTAAATTTGAGGAGTAAAAGTGACAAAATTAAATAAATAAATACATCAGTAAATAATTATGTAATGTGTCATTAATTAATTAAATGTGTCATTAATTAATTAAAATTGGAGAATAATTACTTAAATGTGTCATTAATTCATTTAAATTTGAGGAGTAAAAGGGCCAAAATTAAATAAATAAATACATCATTAAATAATTATGTAATGTGCCATTAATTAATTAAAATTGGAAATAAATACATAAATAATTATTTCACTATTTAATTATTTCAAGGTCAAAATATATAGAATTATTTCACTATCTAATTAATTATTGCATGGTGCTTGTGTTGCAGTGCATGATGAATTTATTTATCTGTCAAACTCGGCCATCAAAGTTAGTGGGCGGGGCTAACGCTAATCTAGTCGGATCTGTTGCTTTGGTCTGAAGTAGCTGCCTGGGGAGAGACAATGGAGGACCTCCGTGAACTTTGTCGGTAGTTGGTGAGAGATATTTTAGACCAAGCAGAGGATTTGGAAGCAGGACCTGCTGATCCAGAGCATGTAGCGAATAAAACGGAGGAATTTATTGAAGTTGCTGGACTTATTTCTGCACTTTCTGAAGATATTGACCGCAGAGTGACTGCAAATTTAGAAGAAGTGGTACCAGGGCGCAAACAGGTGTAACACACACAGGGATCAGGGCGTTTGCCGTTTGATACCGAGTGCAGTCCTGGAGCCTCAACTGCTTTGTGGATCACCAGCTGGTCAAACTGCAGTGATGTTTGGAGTGTCAAAGAGGACCATCACACTGAAAAAAGAGAATGTTTGAGCCAACTTAAAAAGTGTTACAATTTGTAAAACCTGAATGAATTAAGTTGTTTCAACTTAAGTTTGAAAGTTAAATCAACTCTAACTTACAAACTTAAGTTCAAACAACTTAATTCATTCAGATTTTTACAAATTGTAACACTTTTTTAAGTTGATTCAAGCACTCTCTTTTTTCAGTACAGGAGGCAAATGAAACAATGCAGTTTAAGGTATTGACACCAAATTTACTAGTCTTCAGTTTATGAACTGCCAATATGCATAGTACAGTATACGTGTATCTACAATACATGCACATCTCTGTGTTTGATGCATTACTTAGTTTTTTCTTTTTTATCGGTATGCAACATAATTGACATGGAGCTTAAAACAAATCAGAAAATTAATCAATAACCGGTTTATAAAGCAATTTGTGTGCAGGCCCACAGGCAAATAAAAATAAACTTTGGGCTGTTAGATTTTTTTTCCAGACTTGATGTTGACTTCTTACAGTGAAGCAGGACACTGTTAAGCCCTGGTCCCACTGAATAATGAAGGATGAATAATGAGCCTCATAGCAGGTTTCTTTGTTTGGTATGAGTCCACTTATTCAACAGTCGTGGGAGAATAGTCGCTCTGAGAGGCAGAATATTCAGCTAACGAGGCTCATCTCTGAGCGTGGCGCTAATTTCAAGAAGTTCAAAATTTAGCAACAGCAGCGTGGGGCAGTTTGTGTACGAGTTACTATGAGGACAAACGAGGATTTTAGAGGCATGATTGTAGTGAGGATGAGGCTGTTAAAAGCCCATTATCTGAGCACCTGGCGGCTATGAGGACAGGACAGGCTATTTTGGACAGACCCTTTTGGCTCAGCCCTCTTGCACGCTACAATCCCATCTGCTTTGTGCGCCGGACGCTGTATATAAAATAATAATTTTGTAGCATATTAATCCTTTTCTGTCAGAACTTGGATATTAAAAACACCTCTAATCACTTCTGGAATCACAGAGGACATTTGGAGCTTTTTTTCCCCTCCCTGTCTCATGGGCTGAGATGGAGAACATATTTGGAACAGCTTAAAATGTAAGTATTTGTAATGTTTATATTGTAATAGCTTGGTAAAACAGTTGCATGTTAATTGCTTCTTTATAAGCAGCTGTAAAGTATGTTTATGATAGATTTTGTTATAATGGATCAGATGAGCTCCGCTGTGTGCGCACTGACTGGCACTCAAGATGAGCATTTATGCAAAATGCCAGCTCACAAGAGTGATTTTTCCGTCAATAACAGACAAACACAAAGTTAAAAGTTGGATCACGGTGTCAAAATGACTGTGTTCAAAGCTGCAGAAGAAATAAAGCCAGCGAAGCCGCAGAAGAAACAAAGCCAGTGAGAAGAAGCACAGAGGTGACTGTCCAGGAACCTGTGGTTCGGTTCTAGTTGGTATGGTGCATTTAATGACTCTGGAACACAGGTGAACAGCAGCCTGGTGCACGGTGCACACCAGTCGGACTATACAGGAGTGTCTGTTTTTGGACTGCGTTTAAAAAATGTGACAACATCTTGAATGGATGCTGTGAATTGAAAACCCACACTTAAAGGGACCGAGTGTGGGAGGGCTGGAGGTTTGGACCAAACCCATATCTAAACGTGCACCAACGTCACATTACATGGTGCTACATGGATCATATGTGGCTTGACGTGGATCATATGCAGCGACACGAGCCATTTGAAGCTGGATGGGGCTCAAATGACAGGTCGGTCGTGGCTCACTAGAGGCTGATACCTGGTACACAGAGGCACATAAAGGCGCCTTACTGATACGTGATAGCGTAAAATGTGGATCATTTTTTGAATAATCGCTGACACACCATGGCTCATTATTCATGGCTTATTATTCGGTGGGACTGAGGCTTTACACTCATGTCTGCTTGTTTATATCATTCCCAGAGGATTCATACAGAGCCGGTTCAGGACGTGGCTGTGAGGAGACCAAAGTCATCAACCAGGAGTGTCTGCAAATCAACACTCTATCAAACACACACAGGTGATGATACTATTAAACTGTTGGTTATAATAATATAGATTGCTGTATACTGACACTTTTTGTTCACATCAATGTAACAAATAAAACATTAGAGTGAGCAGTTCTCCAGAATGACTGCTATCGTCAGAATCAAAAATCAAAACAAGTTGCAAGAGACGTGTGGAAGGTCATTGAATTTAGCACTTATTATATTTTTTTTGTTGTTTTTTTTTGTTTTTTTGTTTTTTTTTTGCTTAATTTATTTCAGGATCCCGCCCTGTGACACATCATTACTGTCTCGGTGGAGGAGTGAAAAGCCTCAGATTGTAACCTCTGATCTCCTCGGTGCTGCGTGGCCTGTCTGAGCTCTCCGTGGTGGACTGTAGGTTTGGACCTGTGCCACGAGGTTCACCCCGGTCATACCAGTGTCGGTGCAGAAAACTGCATGATAACTACAAACCACAAAACATTGGTCTCCACATCTCAGCTGTTAGAAGTCTTCTCATGTGCAGCGACATTAAAAATTGATCATTTACTCGAAGGGCTACATTTTTTATTCACTTCTTCTGCTTTACCCTTAACAGATGGTTTAATTTCAGCTATTCTTACAAAACATAATATTCAGGTTAGTGCATCGCTAGTTAATGACTTATGCACTGCATTATATAGTGAAAATCCACTAATGAAAAGTATAGGCAAAGGAGGCTCAGTTGAAACGACATTTAAGCATAAGAGGTTTTACAAGAAACAGTTTAATGTTGTTGAGCCAGAGGAATATATTCGAGAGAGACAATGTTAAAAAGCTGGTTGAGAACTACAAAAGTGTTCCTTCAAATTCACAATTGATTTCATGTTTTCAGGATGGTGAAAATCATAAGAACAATATTTTGTCTCAAGTGGGGAGCTGAGAATTTCATTATGGCTGTATATTGATGATTTTGAGGTGTGTAACCCGCTAGGAACCTCCTGTAAAAAACATAAACTTTGTGTGGTTTATTGGCTTCTGGGCAACTTGCCTCCTGGTTGCAGCTCAGCCCTTTCCTCGATCTACTTGGCTTTGTTGTGCAAAACTGAATATATTAAATATTTCCGTCATGAAAAAGCACTTGATCCTCTCTTGCATGATTTAGTTAGCCTTGAGAAGCAAGACTTGTTTGTTCCCCTGTTTGATTCGGTTATCAAGGGTACAGTTCAATGCGTTGTTGCTGATCATCTCGGGGCCCACGGGCTTGGGGGATTTGTTGAGAGTTTTTCAGCTAGTTATTTCTGTCGTTTCTGTAGAGACCAACTTTCTGATATCAATATACACAAAGTAAAAATGGGAGCATTTAAACAAATAACAAAGGAAAATCATCAGTTTCATATAAAGACTGCTCAAGATCAAGGTGTGAACTGTTTGGGTGTAAGAAAATCCTGTGTCTTAACAGATAACCTCTCACATTTTATTGTACAGTTACTGGTTACCCTCCAGACATTAACGATTTCTTTGAGGGAATAGTTCCTGTAGAGTTGGTGCAGTGCAGTGACATACTTGTGTCAAAAAAGTATTTTACTCTTGAATAGTTGAACAATTCGTTCTTTTCCTTACAAGGAATGAAATAAAACTAGTCGCCCAACTTGTATTAACTAAAGCTGCTAGTAAGAAGAAAAGGGCCTCTCTTGGGTGTAATGCCCATGAAAATTGGTGTCTTCTTCGCTTGCTTCCCTTTATCATTGCATCAAACATCCCCGCTGATGAACCAGTTTGGCATGTTATTGTAGACTTGTAGTAGCTCCTGTCCATAGTCCATAATCAAATCAAATCAATTTTATTTATATAGCACCAAATCACAACAAACAGTTGCCCCAAGGCGCTTTATATTGTAAGGCAAAGCCATACAATAATTACAGAAAAACCCCAACGGTCATAATCTATTGCATATTTGGAGTGTAAGGTCTCAGAGCATTGAAAGTGTTATGAACAACTATTTCCTAATCAAAAACTGATGCCTAAACACCACTTCATTGAGCACTATGCTGAAATGATCAAATATTTTGGTCCTCTAGTCTCGTTATGGACGATGAGATTTGAGGTAAAGCATAGTTTTTTCAAACAGGCTGTTCAGAACATCAAAAACTTTAAAAACATAACTGGCTCTTTAGCTCATAAACATCAGTTAATGATTACATATGAAATGCTTTGTCCTGATGATTAACTATTCCACAGAAGTGACTCGTAACAGAAGTGACTCGTAACAGAAGTGCCGTTGGATGTCCTTAAAGACGATGTTGTGACAACCATCTCTAACAAATATCCAGATGTAACTTCTGTAAACTTGGCTACTAGTGGTTCTGTGAACAACATTTATTACAAAAAGGGGATGATCATTGTGCGTGGATCTTATGTCGGTCTACCAGATTTTTGTGAAATCCAACATTTGTGCATTATCAAAAAGAAGTCTCTTCTCATTCTGAAAAGACTAAATTCATGGTACAGAGAGCTCTATAGAGTTTTTCAACTACAAACAACAACAGAAGTTGCCGTCGTATCCTTGACAGAGCTAGGCGACCCATACCCTCTATGCAACTATCAAGCAAACATGCACTTGTGGCAACACTTAAGCCTCAAAATGTAAATAGAAATAACATTCACTCATGCTTCAGTCCATATTATCTATCATGATAGAAATTTGGAAATATTGTCCAGTGGACAATATGTTTTTGATCTATATTACAAAGATTTGAACGCATAGTGTTAAAAAAAAACCTTATCAATAATTTATTCGATGGCTTTAATTGTTTCCAGAATGAAAAATGGCTGCTACTTTGAGGGTGATACATGGAGCGGTGAATTGTCCGCTCCGAGTATCACCAAGTTGACGCTTCTTTCTGGAATACCTAGTTCAGTGGACACTTTAAAAGAAGAAATGCAAAGACAATTTGGATTGACTGAAGATTTCAGGTTGCAGTATAGAGATGTTGAGTTTGACAATGAATATATGACGCTTAAGCTTTACAATTTCAGAGTTTACTTTTGATGTGCAGTTTCAGTTAGACACAGCTCAACAACTCTATCAAAACAATGGGACTCTTCTAGACGCTGGCCCAACACTCAGATCTCACATTTTGAATACATTGGCCTCAGAAATTTCAAAATACAAAGTGTATCCCTCACAGGCAGATATTGGGGATATCTCTGAAGCGTTGATACAAAAATATCCCTGTCTCAAAGAGACGGGATCTGTGACGGGCTGTGAAGGCTGGAAATTAAGCCTAAAGTACAAAATAGCCAATTATCACACAGTACTGAGAAACGTGGTCCCTGAGGTGAGAGTAAACACTCTAGAAAATAAGAGAAACCAAGACGAAGGTCCATGTAGAAACAAAGTGAGCCACAGAAAGCAGAAGTGTACTTTTTACCGCAATACCCTGCTGGAGAAACAAAGGAAAGTCAGGAGGAAGAAAGGTAAGCGCTACTGATGGAGGTGAAGAAAAGAAACAACTATCAAACAAAGCAAAGATGGAAAATACATTTGCACACAGAAGGAGAGAGGTGATTGAGGAGATGCCATTCATCGCAGAGTTCAAGAACAGATGGCCTGCCCTCTTCAATGTACCTGAGGTAAGAGTTTGAGCCCTGGTGGTAATAAACAGAAAACTGTTCTACAACCCCTATTCCAATGAAGTTGGGATGTTGTGTAAAATGCAAAAAAAAACAGAACACAATGATTTGCAAATCCTCTTCAACCGTTATTCAATTGAATACACCACAAAAACAAGATATTTAATGTTCAAACTGATAAACTTTATTGTTTTGTGCAAATATTTTGAAATGGACACCTGCAACATGTTTCAAAAAAGTTGGGGCAGGGCAGCAAAAGACTGGGAAAGTTGATGATTGCTCAAACAACACCTAATTGGAAACAGGTGCCTGTCATGATTGGGTATAAAAGGAGCATCCCCAAAAGGTTCAGCCATTCACAAGCAAAGATGCGGTAAGGATCACCACTTTGTGAACAACTGCATGAAAAAATAGTACAACAGTTTAAAAACAATGTTTCTCAATGTTCAATTGTAAGGAATTTAGGGATTCCATCATCTACAGTCCATAATATAATCGGAAGATACAGAGAATCTGGAGAACTTTCTACACATAAGTGGGAAGGCTGAAAACCAACATTGAATGCCCGTGACCTTTGATCACTCAGGTGGCACTGCATTAAAAACCGACATCATTGTGTAAAGGATCTTACCACATGGGCTCAGGAACACTTCAGAAAACCAGTCAGTTAACACAGTTCGTCGCTACATCTACAAGTGCAAGTTAAAACTCTACCATGCAAAGTGAAAGCCATACATCAACAACATCCAGAAACGCCGCTGGGCCCGAGCTCATTTGAAATGGACAGACGCAAAGTGGAAAAGTGTGCTGTAGTCTGATGAGTCCACATTTCAAATTGTTTTTGGAAATCATGGACATCGTGTCCTCCAGACAAAAGACCATCCAGATTGTTACCAGTACAAAGTTCAAAAGCCAGCATCTGTGATGGTATGGGGGTGTGTTAGTGCCCATGACATGGGCAACTTACACATCTGTGATGTCACCATCAATGCTGAAAGGTACATTCAGGTTTTGGAGCAACACATGCTGTCATCCAAGCAACATTTTTTTCAGGGATGTCTCTGCTTATTTCAACAAGCCAATGCCAAGCCACATTCTACACGTGTTACAACAGCGTGGCTTCATACTAAAAGAGTGCGGGTGCTAGACTGGCCTGTCTGCAGTCCAGACCTGTCGCCCACTGAAAATGTGTGGCAGATTATGAAGCACAAAATAAGACAACAGAGACCCCGGACTGTTGAACAACTGAAGTCGTACATCAAGCAAGAATGGGAAAGAATTCCACCTACAAAGCTTCAACAATTAGTGTCCTCAGTTCCCAAACGCTTATTGAGTGTTGTTAGAAGGAAAGGTGATGTAACACAGCGGTAAACATACCACTGTCCCAGCTTTTTTGAAATGTGTTGCAGGCATCCATTTCAAAATGATCAAATATTTGCACAAAAACTATAAAGTTTATCAGTTTGAACATTAAATACTCATATCTTGTCTTTGTGGTGTATTCAATTGAATATAGGTTGAAGAGGATTTGCAAATCATTGTGTTCTGTTTTTATTTACAATTTACACAACGTCCCAACTTCATTGGAGGGAAGTGAACACGAAGATCCATTTGAACAAACAGCATCGTCCTCTGAACTCAGTGTTTTGCTGTATGACAATACGGTTTCCTTTGCATAAGTGGTAGAAAATTACAATTTCTGACTACTGTATTTGGTTGCCTGTGAGGTAAGGCAAGTGTGTGTCAACGCTACTTTTCTTCTCTACCGCCTGTGTGCTAGTGTTAGTGTGTTGATAACCTATCTCACTTTTCGGTCTTTGTGTCCATCATGCCCTCCTCATCAGGGGGTGGTGACAAGGACAAGTTAAAAGTATTGGGAAACCGGGAGATCAGATGCTTCTTTAGAGAAGGAAGGGAGTAGAGGGGCAAAAATGGCAAAATCTATAGCAAAATTTAAAGCTGTTTTCAGCTTAAAGATCAGACTGGTGAGGGCTTCGGGGCTCTGAATCCTCTAAAAATTGCCGACTCATTAAAGAGTATTGGTGATAGCCTGAATGCTCAAACTGCTCCTAATGGGGCTTTTTGGTGTTCTGCTCTGGTACGGATCAATTGGCTAAGGCCCAAAAAATTGGTAAAATCTGTGGGAAAAAAAGGGGAAGTTTTCATCCCAGAGCAAACTGAAGTGATTAAAGGTGTAATATATAGTGTGTCTGCTGATCCTGGGCTGGATCAGGTGACCCTGAACCATCCCTTAGTTATGCTGCTATAGACGTAGACTGCTGGGGGGTTCCCATGATGCACTGTTTCTTTCTCTTTTTGCTCTGTATGCACCACTCTGCATTTAATCATTAGTGATCGATCTCTGCTCCCCTCCACAGCATGTCTTTTTCCTGGTTCTCTCCCTCAGCCCCAACCAGTCCCAGCAGAAGACTGCCCCTCCCTGAGCCTGGTTCTGCTGGAGGTTTCTTCCTGTTAAAAGGGAGTTTTTCCTTCCCACTGTAGCCAAGTGCTTGCTCACAGGGGGTCGTTTTGACCGTTGGGGTTTTACATAATTATTGTATGGCCTTGCCTTACAATATAAAGCGCCTTGGGGCAACTGTTTGTTGTGATTTGGCGCTATATAAAAAATTGATTGATTGATTGATTGATTGATGTGACAGAAAACAAAATTATGTAAAATGTCAGTGGAAGAGAAGTTGTTGAAGTGAAGTGTTTCAAAGACCGTTAAGGGGGCAATCTTAGTACCCCAGTTCTGTTAATGTTTAAAGGCAGCGTTCTTCCAGTAAGAGTGTTCATTGGCTGTCTGTCATATCCGGTTAGGGCCTATGTAAGACCCCCGCTGAGGTGCTTTAAATGCCAGCGGTTTGGCCACATGGCAGCTGCTTGTAGAGGTGACAGAAGATGTGCAAAATGTGGGAGAAATCATGATATCTCAAACTGTGAAGGTCTTGTTGCTAAATGCTGCAACTGTGGGGGAAGTCATATGGCATCATATAAAGTGTGTAATCATTTCATGAAAGCTAAGCAAGTTCAAGAGGTCAAAGAGCAACACAAAATCTCATACGCTGATGCTGTAAAGAGGGTGGAAGGAGGGATCCGTCCTGTTGCTGCAGCTGGCTTTGCTGGGAATGAACCTGTACTGCACTATACGTCCCCAGCTGTACCAGAACCCCGGAACTGTTTTGTGGTCCATAAGGAGGACTTTCTGGCCTTTATGGTTGATATAATATATGGAGCCAGAGAGAAAAGGTCAAGATCTGATATTATCAAGTTTGTAACTGAGGCTGCCAACAGATTCTTGGGGCTCAAAAACTTTGCTCCCCAGGTGAGCTCATGAGGACGAGTCGGGTGAGCCTAGTTGAAAGGGAAGTGGAGATGGAAGGGGATGATGTAGAAGATGGTGCCTTTTGATGCGTTTCAATGATGTTGCTTAATCTAAATGGACAGGAATTCAAGAAATTTATTAGGGACTGTCAGTCAAAGCCGGAGTTTATTTGTGTCCAAGAAACATGGCTCAAGCCTAACCTTGATTTTTTTTATTCCAGGTTATGTGTGCCTCTGTAAGGACAGACCAGATAGGATTGGTGGTGGATGTGCCACATTTATCAGAACAGGTATCCAGTATAAATGCTGTGAGTGGGAGGGGTCGTTTGAGTGTCGGATAATTGAACTTTGGTCTAATGGTGGTTGGTTGTCTTTGGTTAATTGTTACAATCCCTATAAACTTTTGATTTTAGCAGAACTTGAGGATATTTTTAGTAGAACTGGATCATTTGTGGTTTGGGTGGGGGATTTTAATGCCCACAACCCATTGTGGGGAAGTCAGGAAAAGGAGTCAAATGGAGCTGTAACTGAAGATTTTCTTGAGGTTGCAAACTTAGTAATTATGAACACTAGTGCACCAACTCGATTCGACATTCATTCAGGAAGAGGATCATTTCTGGATCTTGCATTTACTTCCCCAAGGCTGGCACGGGTAGGGAGCTAGGAAGTGTTGGAGGACTCACTGGGGAGTGACCACTTTCCTGTCCTCAGCCGGTTCAGTAGGTCAGTGCCAGTGGATCTTGGGGAAAGGCTTAATTTTTCTCTGGGTAACTGGGCTGGATTCAGTGAGGGTACAGCGGCAGGTATAGAAGGCACTGATAGTGATGATTCAGTAGATGAGTTGTGTGATTCCTTAACAACAATGATTATGAAGGTTGCATCTGAAACAATTCCCTGTAGGAAAAATTTTGGAAATCGTGCTATCATTCCCTCACTAGACATGGATGACCTCTAATTTCCTGCTTTTAAACTCAGATAAAACTGAAGTTATTGTACTTGGCCCCACAAATCTTAGAAACATGGTGTCTAACCAGATCCTTACTGTGGATGGCATTACCCTGACCTCTAGTAATACTGTGAGAAATCTTGGAGTCATTTTTGATCAGGATATGTCATTCAATGCGCATATTAAACAAATATGTAGGACTGCTTTTTTGCATTTACGCAATATCTCTAAAATTAGAAAGGTCTTGTCTCAGAGTGATGCTGAAAAACTAATTCATGCATTTATTTCCTCTAGGCTGGACTATTGTAATTCATTATTATCAGGTTGTCCTAAAAGTTCCCTGAAAAGCCTTCAGTTAATTCAAAATGCTGCAGCTCGAGTACTGACAGGGACTAGAAGGAGAGAGCATATCTCACCCATATTGGCCTCTCTTCATTGGCTTCCTGTTAATTCTAGAATAGAATTTAAAATTCTTCTTCTTACTTATAAGGTTTTGAATAATCAGGTCCCATCTTATCTTATGGACCTCATAGTACCATATCACCCCAATAGAGCGCTTCGCTCTCAGACTGCAGGCTTACTTGTAGTTCCTAGGGTTTGTAAGAGTAGAATGGGAGGCAGAGCCTTCAGCTTTCAGGCTCCTCTCCTGTGGAACCAGCTCCCAATTCAGATCAGGGAGACAGACACCCTCTCTACTTTTAAGATTAGGCTTAAAACTTTCCTTTTTGATAAAGCTTATAGTTAGAGCTGGATCAGGTGACCCTAAACCATCCCTTATTTATGCTGCTATAGACTTAGACTGCTGGGGGGTTCCCATGATGCACTGAGTGTTTCTTTCTCTTTTTGCTCTGTATGCACCACTCTGCATTTAATCATTAGTGATCGATCTCTGCTCCCCTCCACAGCATGTCTTTTTCCTGGTTCTCTCCCTCAGCCCCAACCAGTCCCAGCAGAAGACTGCCCCTCCCTGAGCCTGGTTCTGCTGGAGGTTTCTTCCTGTTAAGAGGGAGTTTTTCCTTCCCACTGTCACCAAGTGCTTGCTCACAGGGGGTCGTTTTGACCGTTGGGGTTTTTCCATAATTATTGTATGGCCTTGCCTTACAATATAAAGCGCCTTGGGGCAACTGTTTGTTGTGATTTGGCGCTATATAAATAAAATTGATTTGATTTGATTTGATTTGGTGGAATAAGGAGTGTGATAGGGCAGTGAGAAGAAGAAAACAAGCTTTTGCTAGGGTGCGTAAATACCCCACACTGGAAAATATTGTTGAATTTAAGCGGTGTAGAGCGATGGCAAGGAAAACAATAAAAGCAGAAAAGAAAAAATGCTGGAGACAGTTTTGTAGCAGCCTTGGTCCAGACACCCGTGTCCAGCAGTTGTGGAGCAAGATCCACCAGATGTCTGGAAAGTATGTGAGCTCAGCCACGCCAGTTCTTAGTGATGGACATAAGGAAGCACTTAATTGTAAAGAGAAGGCAGACGTGTGTTAAGACCTTTCAGGATGTTCATAACTCAAGGTATCCAGGAGAAGACATGTTTAGGCTGAGGGAGGTGTTGCTGGTGGAGAAGAGGTTTAAATTAGCAGGAGTACCTGAGACGGATAGCCAGTATAATTTATATTTTTCTTATAGAGAGTTGGAAGATGCTATTCAAGCTGGTGCTAACACCACTCCAGAGCAGGATGGGATTAGCTAAATTGTTGCAGCATCTGGATGAAGGAACGATGCATGAAATTTTAGCACTGTTTAATTATATCTGGGAGGAAGGAAATTTGCCAGAGGCTGGAAGAGTGCTATTGTGGTCCCTATACTGAAACCAGGAAAGGATCTGTCCTCTCCCTCGTCTTACAGACCAATAGCATTGACATCTGTGTTGTGTAAGGTGATGGAGAGGACGGTAACCAATAGACTTGTGTATTTTCTTGAAGCTAGCGGTTTTTTTGTTAATTACCATAATGGGTTTAGAGAAGGGAGGAGCACTATTGATTCCGTGGCAGTATTAGAAAGAGATATAAGGATAGCTTTTATAATTAAGGACGCTGTACTTGCTGTATTCTTAGATATAAAAAAAGCTTATGATAGTATGTGGAGGGAAGGAGTACTTATAAAACTACATGATACAGGGGTCCGTGGGAGGCTGTTTTATTGGATTAAGAATTTTCTTAGTGGTCGATCAATTAAGGTAAAGGTAGGAAGTGTGCCTTCAGAGCCAGCAGGAATAGATAACGGTACTCTGCAAGGGGCGGTTATAAGTCCCGTCTTATTTAATATTATGATTAATGGTATCTTTGAAAATGTTGATAGCAGGTTTGGCAAATCTCTCTTTGCTGATGATGGCGCCATCTGGAAGAGTGGGAGGAATTTTAACTATGTGTTTTCCCAAACACATAAAGCCTTGGACCAAGTTGTGCAGTGGGCAAATAAGTGGGGGCTCAAGTTGTCCGTTGGATAAAGTAAATTTATGATTTTTGGGTTAAAAAGAAAGATTCCATCCAAGAACCTCTGCATGTACGGCTCATCAATTGAAAAGGTTAAAGTTTTCACATTTTTAGGGTTGTGATTTGATGAAAAGCTGATCTGGAAAACAAATATAGGGAAAGTAATAAACAAGTGTGAGAAGGTAGTTAACATCATGAGAAGTCTGTCAGGCAGTGGATGGGGAGCAGAGAGATGCACTCTACTGCAAATTTATAGGGCCATGATTAGGCCCATTTTGGATTATGGGTGTGTAGTTTTTGGGAGTGCTTCCAAAACAATGTTGTGCCGTCTGGACCGTGTCCAAGCCAAAGCCTTGAGAGTCTGTTATGGAGCCTTCGGGGTTACACCTGTTCCAGCAAAGCTTGTGGAAATGGGAGAGAGCCCTCTACAGTTAAGAAGGGAAAAACTGGGAGTGCTTTACTGGGTTAGGGTCGCTGGGTGCAGCAGCTTAGCAGCTAAATGTCTCCTGGATGAGTGTGCGGAGTTCAGCAGGAAGCAGGAAAAAGCAGGATTTATTAGCCATATTGTGAAGGTAGCAGGAACTATGGGGCTTTAAAAGGACACTGTCGTGGGGTTAAGGTGGCCTTCAGTGCCATTCTGGTGCCTGCCTGAGCCCGAGGTAAATGAGTTGATGGACATGGATAAAGAAGCTGCTGCTGGGCACCTTGAAGTGTACTTATATGAGCAGGAGGATTCTATTCTAATTTATACTGATGGGTCTACAGAGGGACAATCACAAAAAAACTGGCTTTGGGATGTTCATTGCTGAACCACAGGTTAGGCAGAGTGTGCACGTGATCAATAAATCAATCAGTTCAATCAATTTTATTTATATAGCGCCAAATCACAACAAACAGTTGCCCCAAGGCACTTTATATTGTAAGGCAAGGCCATACAATAATTACGTAAAAACCCCAACGGTCAAAACGACCCCCTGTGAGCAAGCACTTGGCGACAGCGGGAAGGAAAAACTCCCTTTTAACAGGAAGAAACCTCCAGCAGAACCAGGCTCAGGGAGGGGCAGTCTTCTGCTGGGACTGGTTGGGGCTGAGGGAGAGAACCAGGAAAAAGACATGCTGTGGAGGGGAGCAGAGATCAATCACTAATGATTAAATGCAGAGTGGTGCATACAGAGCAAAAAGAGAAAGAAACACTCAGTGCATCATGGGAACCCCCCAGCAGTCTAAGTCTATAGCAGCATAACTAAGGGATGGTTCAGGGTCACCTGATCCAGCCCTAACTATAAGCTTTAGCAAAAAGGAAAGTTTTAAGCCTAATCTTAAAAGTAGAGAGGGTGTCCGTCTCCCTGATCTGAATTGGGAGCTGGTTCCACAGGAGAGGAGCCTGAAAGCTGAAGGCTCTGCCTCCCATTCTACTCTTACAAACTCTAGGAACTACAAGTAAGCCTGCAGTCTGAGAGCGAAGCGCTCTATTGGGGTGATATGGTACTATGAGGTCCATAAGATAAGATGGGACCTGATTATTCAAAACCTTATAAGTAAGAAGAAGAATTTTAAATTCTATTCTAGAATTAACAGGAAGCCAATGAAGAGAGGCCAATATGGGTGAGATATGCTCTCTCCTTCTAGTCCCCGTTAGTACTCTAGCTGCAGCATTTTGAATTAACTGAAGGCTTTTCAGGGAACTTTTAGGACAACCTGATAATAATGAATTACAATAGTCCAGCCTAGAGGAAATAAATGCATGAATTAGTTTTTCAGCATCACTCTGAGACAAGACCTTTCTAATTTTAGAGATATTGCGTAAATGCAAAAAAGCAGTCCTACATATTTGTTTAATATGCGCATTGAATGACATATCCTGATCAAAAATGACTCCAAGATTTCTCACAGTATTACTAGAGGTCAGGGTAATGCCATCCAGAGTAAGGATCTGGTTAGACACTATGTTTCTAAGATTTGTGGGGCCAAGTACAATAACTTCAGTTTTATCTGAGTTTAAAAGCAGGAAATTAGAGGTCATCCATGTCTTTATCTCTGTAAGACAATCCTGCAGTTTAGCTAATTGGTGTGTGTCCTCTGGCTTCATGGATATATAAAGCTGGGTATCATCTGCGTAACAATGAAAATTTAAGCAATGCCGTCTAATAATACTGCGTAAGGGAAGCATGTATAAAGTGAATAAAATTGTTCCTAGCACAGAACCTTGTGGAACTCCATAATTAACCTTAGTCTGTGAAGAAGATTCCCCATTTACATGAACAAATTGTAATCTATTAGATAAATATGAATCAAACCACCGCAGCGCAGTGCCTTTAATACCTATGGCATGCTCTAATCTCTAATAAAATTTTATGGTCAACAGTATCAAAAGCAGCACTGAGGTCTAACAGAACAAGCACAGAGATGAGTCCACTGTCTGAGGCCATAAGAAGATCATTTGTAACCTTCACTAATGCTGTTTCTGTACTATGATGAATTCTAAAACCTGACTGAAACTCTTCAAATAGACCATTCCTCTGCAGATGATCAGTTAGCTGTTTTACAACTACCCTTTCAAGAATTTTTGAGAGAAAAGGAAGGTTGGAGATTGGCCTATAATTAGCTAAGATAGCTGGGTCAAGTGATGGCTTTTTAAGTAATGGTTTAATTACTGCCACCTTAAAAGCCTGTGGTACATAGCCAACTAATAAAGATAGATTGATCATATTTAAGATCGAAGCATTAAATAATGGTAGGGCTTCCTTGAGCAGCCTGGTAGGAATGGGGTCTAATAGACATGTTGATGGTTTGGATGAAGTAACTAATGAAAATAACTCAGACAGAACAATCTGAGAGAAAGAGTCTAACCAAATACCGGCTTCACTGAAAGCAGCCAAAGATAACGATACATCTTTGGGATGGTTATGAGTAATTTTTTCTCTAATAGTTAAAATTTTATTTAGCAAAGAAAGTCATGAAGTCATTACTAGTTAAAGTTAAAGGAATACTCGGCTCAATAGAGCTCTGACTCTTTGTCAGCCTGGCTACAGTGCTGAAAAGAAACCTGGGGTTGTTCTTATTTTCTTCAATTAGTGATGAGTAGTAAGATGTCCTAGCTTTACGGGGATTTTTTTATAGAGCAACAGACTCTTTTTCCAGGCTAAGTGAAGATCTTCTAAATTAGTGAGACGCCATTTCCTCTCCAGCTTACGGGTTATCTGCTTTAAGCTGCGAGTTTGTGAGTTATACCACAGAGTCAGGCACTCTCACTGATTTAAAGCTCTCTTTTTCAGAGGAGCTACAGCATCCAAAGTTGTCTTCAATGAGGATGTAAAACTATTGACGAGATACTCTATCTCACTTACAGAGTTTAGGTAGCTACTCTGCACTGTGTTGGTATATGGCATTAGAGAACATAAAGAAGGAATCATATCCTTAAACCTAGTTACAGTGCTTTCTGAAAGACTTCTAGTGTAATGAAACTTATTCCCCACTGCTGGGTAGTCCATAAGAGTAAATGTAAATGTTATTAAGAAATGATCAGATAGAAGGGAGTTTTCAGGGAATACTGTTAAGTCTTCAATTTCCATACCATAAGTCAGAACAAGATCTAAGATATGATTAAAGTGGTAGGTGGACTCATTTACATTTTGAGCAAAGCCAACTGAGTCTAATAATAGATTAAATGCAGTGTTGAGGCTGTCATTCTCAGCATCTGTGTGGATGTTAAAATCGCCCACTATAATTATCTTATCTGAGCTAAGCACTAAGTCAGACAAAAGGTCTGACGATAGATAATAACAAATAAAATTGGTTTTTGGGACTTCCAATTTGGATGGACAAGACTAAGAGTCAAGCTTTCAAATGAATTAAAGCTCTGTCTGGGTTTTTGATTAATTAATAAGCTGGAATGGAAGATTGCTGCTAATCCTCCGCCCCGGCCCGTGCTACGAGCATTCTGGCAGTTAGTGTGACTCAGGGGTGTTGACTCATTTAAACTAACATATTCATCCTGCTGTAACCAGGTTTCTGTAAGGCAGAATAAATCAATATGTTGATCAATTATTATATCATTTACTAACAGGGACTTAGAAGAGAGAGACCTAATGTTTAATAGACCACATTTAACTGTTTTAGTCTGTGGTGCAGTTGAAGGTGCTATATTATTTTTTCTTTTTGAATTTTTATGCTTAAATAGATTTTTGCTGGTTATTGGTGGTCTGGGAGCAGGCACCGTCTCTACGGGGATGGGGTAATGAGGGGATGGCAGGGGGAGAGAAGCTGCAGAGAGGTGTGTAAGACTACAACTCTGCTTCCTGGTCCCAACCCTGGATAGTCACGGTTTGGAGGATTTAAGAAAATTGGCCAGATTTCTAGAAATGAGAGCTGCTCCATCCAACGTGGGATGGATGCCGTCTCTCCTAACAAGACCAGGTTTTCCCCAGAAGCTTTGCCAATTATCTATGAAGCCCACCTCATTTTTTGGACACCACTCAGACATGACTGATAACCTTTCTGTTTTCTCTGCTGAGCTTCTTGTGATCTTGTGGGCATTGCGGTGGATAGAAGAGCATCGTCCCACACACTCCATTATCCTCTCTGATTCTGCAGCTGCATTGTTGGCCCTTAGACACAGGACATCTGAGGCGTGTCCGGACTTACTGTTTGAGATTTTGTCCTGTCTCTGACAAATGGAGAACAGGGACTCTAGTGTCCTGTTTGTTTGGGTATTCTGGTTTTGTAGGAAATGAGATAGCCGATGCATTGGGCAAAAAAATCACTTTGCAGAGGCACTATTGACCTTCACCTTGCACTGGGGAAACATGAATGTTATAGTACAGGGGTAGGCAACCTGTTCCAGAAAGAGCCATGAGGGTGCAGGTTTTCTTTGCAGCCACTGACTCCACCAGGTGATTTTACTGATTAATATCACTTTGAGCAGATGGAATCAGTTAATCAGTGAAATCACCTGGTGGAGTCAGTGGCTGCAAAGAAAACCTGCACCCTCATGGCTCTTTCTGGAACAGGTTGCCTACCCCTGTTATAGTATATGTAGCAGGTATCTCCAAAATCAGTGGCAGGAAGAATGGGAGGGGGAGCACAGGGGGAGACTTTATTTTTCTTGTCAGCCGTCAGTTCAGGTCAGTAGGCAGCTCCAGGCATCTTGTCGTAGGGATGAGGTTGTCTTTAGTAGAATGAGACTGGGGCACTGTGGCCTTGCTGCGTGCTTGTTTAGGGTGGGTAAACATGCTGACGGATTGTGTGAGTGTGGTAGCCTTGAAACGGTTATTCATGTGTTGTTGTCATGCAGCAAATACAGCGGAGAAAGGCAGAGCCTTTTTGTGGAACTGACTGATCTTGGACTGACCACGTTTTCCTTTAAGTCCCTTTTTTCGTATCATGTGAACTCTGAAGAAATCAGGAGGGCCATTATTCGTTTTCTCCGGCATCATAACAGAGGAGGGCAGCATTGCGCACATCAGCGTACAAGCCTGCCGGAACTCCATTAGAAGAAGAAGAAGAAGAAGAAGAAGAAGAAGAAGAAGAAGACGAAGAAGAAGAAGAAGAAGAAGCAGAAAAATAAATAAATAAAAATTTAGTGAAGCAGATGTGGGAATTTCCGAGGTGTCCTTGAAGTGAGCAGCGAATGATGTTCTGCTGCGAGCAGCGGCGGCGGCACGTGGCACAGTAACAGAATCAGTTCTGTCCGAAGAACTCGAGAGTTGGTTCTTGCCTGACGAGTTTGTATTACAGTAACATCACATTCCGAGACTGTCTGGGTGAGTTGAGAAATATATAGTTGTTTACAGAGACGCGTGTTAGCCAGCTGCTAACCCCCACTGCTAACTTCCAAGTTAGATTCGATAACCAAAAACTACATCCGGTTAACGAAATAAAAATACTGTAGCTATGTCTATTATAACTGTATCATGTGCTAGATGATTAAGTTTCCCAAGCAACCATATAATGTGTAATAACATAACAATAGTATGTATGTTTGTGGCAGGGAGTTTTAATTGTTACGCTGTAAACTATTAAATTCGTTTTGTCTTCCGGACAACGTGGGTAAACGTTGACTGACTTGACGCAGGAACAGCCTGTTTATTCTTTATAACATCAGTACATTTTACCTTGAAGTGAACCTCGTTCACTTTGTGTTTTGATTGTCTCTCATTCACAAAGTCAGCAGTACGGACGCTCATTGTTTTGTGTCCAATATTAGTCAACAATGTAAATATTAGCCAAAAGCTAATTTGTTCTGGCGGCATTTCTTTGGGTTCGTTAAATTTGAGAAACCTCGGAGGCGGGCGGGTCAAAAACGCGTCTTACTCTGGTGGTTTTGTAAATGCTGCACCCGAGCGAGACGTTCTGTGAGAGTAAACGAGTGCTTCCACCGTGCCGCGCTTTTCTTGAGAATGAGTAGGAAAAAAACTTTTGTTGACTTTTTTTTTTTCGCACACAAAATAAATCTGAACGCTGTTAAAGAATGACACGTCTCGTTGTCTTGGCTCATTCTGTGATGTTTGAGTATAAATGGAAAATGTGAAAAAAAAATTGACGTGGTACTACAATAAATAAATTTAAAGTAGTACCGGTAATAAATTATTTTAAAAGTTGTTTTTTTTTTTCTTCTCGTCATTGGAACTTTGTTGGTGGTGTTTTAATGGCTTGTAGCTAATTTGTTACAACATACAGTGTGACTGTTTTCTGGCTGGACTGAAAGGCTCAGGACGCACAGGAGCCGAAAATATCGCAGGAATGAGCAGGAGACCTGGTGTGCTGTGGTGGCTGCTATTTCGCTGTACAGTGGTCCCTCGTTTATCACGGGAGTTACGTTCTAACAATAGCCCGCGATAGGTGAAATCCGCGAAGTAGTCAGCGTTATTTTTTACAATTATTATCGATGTTTTATGGCTGTAAAACCCCTCACTACACACTTTATACACTTTTCTCAAACAGGCATTAACATTTTCTCACTTTTCTCTCCTGTGTAAACACTCTCAAAGTTAAAACCTTAGTAGAAAAATAAGTCCAGTATTATAGAATGAAACCAAAGATCTAAATGTTTTCAGACCCAAACATTTGTTTGAGAAATAAAAATAAAATGTTTTCCTATAAATAATTATGATGGCTTTTAGAACTAACAAATTTAATTTTAATGATCAACCTATGACGTTGGACACATAAATTATTAATAGTGACTCACCAGTATTTCACAGTTCCTCTGACCGCGCCTCTTCATCGTGGCATCGCTCCACTGTTGCGTCTTTTTCCACTGAGTCAAACCTCGGTGCAGGTGTCTTTTTCCGAGTGAAGAACACAGTTATGGGTAGTTGTTGGCTCTCTTTTTTCTTGTGGGCGAGAAGATTCTTATAAACAGACACACGCAGAACACAATGCGCGTGCTGTTTCTTTGCTCACTGCCTCCGGTGTTACCGTTGTGGGACGAATGCAGGACCCGCAAAGAATCCAAGTCATTAAAAAGATACAAACTTCTCTCAGTGGTCACGGAGCTCTGCGGCTGAGGTTACCGAGACCATGCAGCGCTGCGGATTTTTCCGCAAGAATTCTATCCTTGCAGGCTGCTGGAGCGATCTGCGTCAAAACAGCGAGCGTAGTCTCTGGACCTGTTGCCAGATTTTGGCGGCAACTCCGCACAGCAGACAGTGGGGCGGTGTGAGTGGCCCGCTGCGGTGCCTACCGAGCCTGCAGACTCAGTAAGCGCATCGGAGGCAGTGAGAGCAATCGCAGTGATGCTGACCGGCCTGCCTGATGAGGACGCAGAACACAATGCGCTGTAAAAACAGAAGAAGCATGCAAAATTGCACTAAAAAAAAATCTGCAAAACTGCGAGGCCGCAAAAGGTGAACTGCAATATAGCGAGGGACCACTGTATTACGTTCCTATGCCATATATACTGATTTATAACACAAAACTGTCAAAAGGGGGGAATAAATATAAGTGTAAAGATGATTGTACATATAATCGGAGCAGTAAATTGTTCAGTCCATGTGAAAGCTGCGCATTGACACCTCATTTGCAGTTATTTCCACCAGGTGCAGCTGATTCACAATGTAAATTCTGCCTTCGAGAACATTGCTTATATAATCATCTGAATCATCTACCTGTTGTCTACCTACTTCCACATGTATAGAAGGGCTGGATTGTCATTCCTGCATTCATATTGTTATATTTAATAAGACGTAATAAGCATGAGGGGGCCAAAATATCGCCATCAGGGTGCGCAGGACACCTGAAAAAACACCCCACTGTGGTTCTGATTATTTTTATTTTAGACATCACTGTTTACAGTTAATAAAAAAAATATAAGCACAGTTTTGTGCTTATGATTTTTACAGGGTGGGTATCGTGCACCCACCCTGTGGAACAGTCTTCTTGCGACCGTGAGGCAGTCTGAGTCTGTGGACATTTTTAAGTCAAGACTCAAAACCTATTTTTATTCTCTTTCTTATGAATAGTTTATATTTTTATTTGTTTTATTCTTTTACTTCTGTTTTTATTATGTATTTCAATTTTTTTATTCATTTTTAATTATTTATTCAGTTTTATGTTGACTTGTTTTATGTGGGGCACCTTGAGACGGCTTTTGCTGTGATTTGGCGCATTATAAGCTAATTAAATTAAAATTTTGTGTTATTAATCAGTGTATATATACCTCTGTAACATAATACAGCGAAATAGTAGCCACCACGGCACACCAGCGTTTTTTTTTTTGTTTTTTTTTTCTCCCAGGACATGGGGTAATCACAATCTGTAATTGTACTTGATTATAGTCATTGCATTTTTTCATGTAATCTGTAATTTTCACCAAAATAGATCATTCTCAAGGTTGGTTATCCGGGCATTTAACCTCGAGGGGCGGGTTTTGCTGGTGAAAACATTGCCAAACTCAGTACGAATAGATGTAATTTGGTCACTTTTCAAAGGGGTCAGACTCGTCAATAAAGTCAATTTAATGTACAACGGTTAATTTCAGGTCAGCTTGGTGTATACATCTCATTGTTCCAGGCAGTGAGAGCTATTAGCTGGTTGTGAGAAGCATGTTAGAGACAATAAAAAAATGACTAATTTCAATAGAACAGCATACAGACCTGGCGTGTTTTCACTGAGCGGCCAGTCGTGGAAGCATGAATTCTCGCCTTTGGACTGGCCACTTTGTCAGAGTGATGTAGCGCCAAGCTTGAGAATTGAAATCAGAATGATGAAAGTCTTCCTGAAATGACCGGAAAATTGGGTTTTTACTCATCTGGTGGACGTTTCCGGGTTATTTTTGATAACGTCAGAATTCGTTCATTCAGTTCCACTCCCAAACAGTTGGTGGTGGTAATGCTTTGTGTTGGCTTGCAAGCCATCATTAAACTCAGAAAAATAAGAATTATTTCATGTTGTCTGTCTTTATGAAGGGGTCCATCCATCTCAGATCAGCCAATGAGTTAAACCCCACCTCCAATTTTTATGAAATTTGGTATATCGGTAACTCATAGCCAGAAAAGCCAGAATGTCAAATTTTAACTTGATCGGACCAGTAGTTTTCGAGATATCACAATTTAATTTTTTCACTTTTTTGCAAAAAAGGGTGCGGCTGCCAAAATTCAGATTACTGTAACTCAGCAACCAGTGGTCCGATTTTAAAAAAACAAGACGTTTCTGTAATGGGGAGAACATAAGGAATCTAAAAGTGGCATTGTTTTGTGCATTTGGGTACTTCTGAGTTGGATGGCCTTTTGACCTAGCTTTTGACCCTGAAATTGAGACTGAGGGACACTCCTGACCTCTTGTGATTTGGCGCTATATAAAAAAAAAAAGCTGATTGATTGATTGATTGATTTGGCCCCATTATGAAAAATGTAGCCCTATATGTCAACTACAACATATAAAAAAAATTGAAGGGTTTTCTTTTTTATTTTCATGCAATTAAATACCTTGTGGAAGTTTACATACCCATTCCTTCAGAGATCCATTCAGTGTCCATTCTGTATACTTCAGTACATTATATACATAGTGTCTCGTGCGTGGTGCTTACGAGGTTGCTAAAAGCCCATAATCCGTGCTCCTGCCAGCTACGCAGGACCTGAAAGGCTATTTTTGGAGCGGCTGCCCTCTTGCGCACACAATTCCACCTGCTCTGTGTGCTGAATACTGTATATAAAATAATTATTTTGTAGCGGATTAATCATTTTCTGCCAAACCCTGGATGCTGAAACATCTCTAATCGCTTCTGAAATCACAGAGGTCTGTTTCATCTGGATGCTTTTTTTTCCCCCTCTTTCCTGCGCCATGTGGAATGTATTTTGAAACAGCTTAAGGTAACTATTTTTAATGTTTTTATAGCTTGATAAAACAGTTCCTAGCTGTAAACATATGTCTATGGTTGATTTAATATCTTGTTAATGGATCACATGAGCTCCGCTGTGTGTGCGCACTGACGCAGCGACTCATCACGCTCTAAACGAGCATTTAGGCAGAACGACACCGCGCGCTAAAGAGCGATTTTGCAGAAATAAATGAACACAAGGTTAAAAGTGGGATCCCGGTGTGTATGTTTTAAAACCACAGAAGAAATAAAGCCAGCGAGCTGTGGAGCCAGCGAGGAGCACAGAGGTGTCTCTCCAGGAGCCCTTGGTTTGGTTCTAGCTGGTCTGGTGCATTACAGGTGGACAGCAGCCTGGCGCACAGCACAACCGCGGGTCTGTACTGGAGCGTCTATTTTTGGACTGCATTTAAAAAATGTGACATCTTTAAATGCTGCTGTGAATCTATGAATTGAAAACCCAGACTTTAAAGGGACCACATGTGGGAGGGCTGGAGGTTTGGACCAAACCCATGCCAAAACGTGCACCAACGTCATGTTATCATGGCGCTATCACAACTAGGGCTGCAGCTATTGATTATTTTACTAATTGAGTATTCTATCGATTATTCTGGCGATTAATCGAGTAATCGGATAAAAAGTACTTCTGCGTTTTTAAACATCAATAGTCCAGGGCTCTCCCTAAGCAATGGCACAATGCCACTGTGCCAAAGTGTTGACATTTTGCTGAAATAGCGATGGGATGTGGCTTTCTGTTTTGTTTTCTCCAACTTGTAAAATGTAACCATTTTTAAGTTTTTTTTTTTTTTTTTTTGAGAAATGAGTTTAGTAATATAGTACCGTCTCATCTGTGAAATTTTACACTAATTGGGCCGCGCAGGCTCGTTTGAGGGCCGGCGATAAACGAGACATATAACGCATGTGTCGTAATTTCACCACTTCCAGGGATAGAAACACAGCACTTTCTTTTAAATTTTGGGCAAATTTCACGCAAAATGAAAATGCAAAGAAAAAGTGACGAGGCAGTGGAAAGTGGACATGTGTTGTGGTTTGTTTATAACCTGGAGCTCAAACGTGCAGGCAAGAGAATACAGCTACTCTGGTTAGCTGTGTAGGCTAACGACACAACGTCTCTCATTTGCCTCGTCTTCCCTTCTACACTGGGAACTGATAAAACCTGCACTTATTGCGACTGCATCAGTGATTGCAGCTGAAAACAAAACACAATTTTCCCGTTAGAATCGCCGCTGTGGGAAGAGACTAATCCCCCTGAGGAGTGTGGGAGTGTCAGCACAAACCATTCGGAGGATGGGGTTTCAGCGGAAACCATTTTAAACTGGCATGTCTTAAAGGACATGTCTGACTTTTTTTAACGTCCCAGTTAGTAAGACAACATAAAAGTACTCATGATTGTAAGTGTCTTTGCGCACATGTGCTAATAATTAGTGATCTCTGATGTGCTTTATTCCTCTCACTGTGAGCATAAGCAGGTGCTTTTCCGGAAAACGTCTCGCTCGGCAATCTTCTGCATTTTCCAGTGTGTGACGTCCTTATTTGCAAAACAGGAACATCCCATTGACTGACAGACAGAGGGAAATGAACCTGCGCCGTCTGAAAATGAAGCTTCTGAGCTGCTGTTCGAAAGCGATGGATCGTTTGAATAAGCGTGATTTCAGTATTTACCTAAATAATCGTGATACTGATTTTTTTTTTCCATAATCGAGCAGCCCTACTTGCACAACCAAAAGTCAGTCTTATATCAACCTTAAAATTCCTCCTTTGATGTGTCAGACTTTTCCTCTCTGGGGAGAGTTTGTGGGGAGAGCAGCGGCACAGTTTTTTTTTTTTTTTTTTTTTTTTTTTTTTCCACGTGCGCACACTAACGAATCTTCCGTGAAGATTATTTTATTAACTACACAGATGTATAATAAAACAAATGATGACTGGTTTATAACACAATGATGACAGAGTTTGAGGGGGAGAGAGTGAGAGGAACTGCAGCCAGCCAGTTTTTTTCTTTTCTTTGTTTACATGTGCGTGCGTGAACACAACAAATACAGCACAGCAACTCGCTCTGTGTTCCCTGCGTTTTATGACTCTCGCGAGTCATAAAATGCAGGGAAGATGAAGACAACACACCGGAAATTTTTTTTTTCCTTATTTATTCCTTTATTGGTTCATTCTACTGGTGCTTATAGTTGATAAAACTTGGATAAAGTTACTTGCACCAGTGCTAGTGGAGTATAAAATTATGTGCATGGCTCGAATAGTACGTGCACAAATTAGCACATGCATGTACTATTTCGAGCCCTGCGTGAGTAGGGTTGTTATTGAAAACCGGTTCTTTTAGGGTATCGTTAAGAAATGATTTGATCCACCGATATCAGTAGCCTTTTTGCCCAACGATTCCCTTATCGGTCCTTCAGAGCGGCCGTTGTTTGTGATCATTTCTCTACTGTAATCACTGTTCCCTAGCCTCAGTAAGTCTTAGCTGGACCGCCTACAAATGGTCCAGAATGCAGCTGCAAGGCTCCTTACAAGTTCTTCTAAGTGGTCTCATGTAACACCTATTCTGTCCCTTTTGCGTTGGCTCCCAGTTCGGTTCAGGCTGAAATTTAAAATATTGGTGATGACTATCAGAGTATTGCCCGGTCAAATGCCACTGTACATCAGTGAACTCTTGCACTTTTATGTGACAAGCAGGTCTCTGAGGTCCTCGGACCAGAACCTGTTGGTTGTACCAAGGTCAAGGCTGAAGACAAAAGGAGACTGTGCATTTGAGGTTGTGGCTCCCAAACTGTGGAATGCATTGCATTGCACAGGAGAAGCTCAAGACCCATTTGTACAGGCTTACTTTTAACTAGTGTTATGTTATTACTGTTTTTCTGTGTTTCTTAAATTAATGTAAAGCACTTTGTCATTTTATCTTGAAAGTTGCTGTACAAACAATCTGAGATTTCTGATGCGGATCTTCCATGCTTTAATATCCATCTCTGGTGCAAGTTTTGTGAGAATCCATGAAGTAGTTTTGAAGTAGGGCTGAAACGATTAGTCGAGTAATTCGAATAATTTGATTACAAAAAATGTTCGAGGCAAATTCTGTGCCTCGAAGCTTTGTTTAACGTTGTAGTACATATGCCAGGCTTGTGTGTGGTGCTGTAATGTTGTCACGCTGATCATCTGAAATAGCTTACTGTGCATTTAAAGCATAGCAGTGTGTTTGTTTTTTTGTTTTTTTTGTAAACACAGTTTCGTCCACTGGCTGCTCCACGCTCAGCGGCCAGCTGCTGCCTCTCTCTGCCCGGTGTGAGCGGCTCAGCACTGCCCTCACACAGCTCCGTCCCAGCCACAGACAGTCTCTGGAAGAAGTCCACTCTTTCTTCTGTGTGACTCACAATGAGTGTTTTGCTTTTTAATTTTCGCTTTTTTTTGGCAACACACAATGCTTCACAAACACAGGAACTCAAATAAAATAATAATAATAAAAAAAAACAGTGACTGCAAGGCTGCATGTTCAACCTCCAGCTGAAAATGAAATGCATTGGCTGAATCGTAGAGAGAGTGTTAAAAAGAAATTCATGCAGGGACCCAGTCCACCACCTTAGTAAATAAATAAATGAATAAAAATGGTTAACCCATCACCTTTTCAGCAAAATGTCAAGACTTTGGCCCAACTTTGGCTGAGCTCCTGACACCAGGAAAGATCCAAAACTTGTAAAGATGTGAAAAAAATAAATAATTACCCAGGAAAACAAAGGGGTACACTAAATTTGACAATCTCCGTGATGACGCAGTGACATTGTGCCATTACTTAGGGAGAGCCCTGGACTGTTAATGTTTTAAAACGCAAAAGTACTTTTCATCCGATTACTTTTTATCCGATTACTCGATTAATCTCCAGAATAATCGATAGAATACTCGATTACTAAAATAATCGATAGCTGCAGCCCTATTTTGAAGTAATCCTTCAAAGCGTATATAAGTGGAAATCTTGATCCACAATCTGGATCTGGATCACCTCCAAAATTTAATGGAATCTTCCATGCCCTAATACCTATCTGTGGTGCAAATTTGGTGAGAATCTGTGAAGTAGGTTTGAAATAATCATTCAAAGGCTGTATAAAGTGAAATCTTGATCCAAAATCCGGATCACCTCCAAAATTCAGTGGAGTCTTTCACCCCCTCATACAGTTGTATGCAAACGTTTGGGTACCCGTGATAATTTCCATGAATTTCCTTTATAAATCATTGGTGGTTTGGGTCAGCAATTTCAGTTAAATATATCATATAGCAGACAAACACAGTGATATTTGAGAAGTGAAATGAAGTTTTTATATATATATATATATATATATATATATATATATATATATATATATATATATATATATATGATTACATAATATACAGAATATAGGATTTACAGAAAGTGTGTCCAAATAACTCAATTTTAGTTTCATCAGTCCACAGCACCTTATTCAAAAATGAAGCTGGCTTGTCCAAATGTGCTTTAGCATACCTCAAGTGACTCTGTTTGTGGTGTGTATACAGAAAAGGCTGCTTCTGCATTACAGCATCTCCTTGTGCAAAGTGCGCTGTATAGTTGAACGATGCACAGAGACACTATCTGCCGCAAGATCATGTTGTAGGTCTTTGGAGCAGGTCTGTGGGTTGACTATAACTGTTCTCACCATCCTTCACTTCAGATTATCTGAGATTTTTCTTGGCCTGCCACTTCGGGCCTTAACTAGTACTGTGCCTGCGGTCTTCCATTTCCTCCCTATGTTCCTCACACAGTGGAAACTGACAGCTGAAATCTCTGAGATAGCTTTTTGTATCCTTCCCCTAAACCATGATGTTGAACAATCTTTGTTTTCAGGTCATTTGAGAGTTGTTTAGAGGCTCCCATGTTGCCACTCATTAGAAGAGATGTAAAGAGGAGAAACATTTGCAAATGGCCACCTTAAATACCCTTTCTCATGATTGGATTCACCTGTGTAAGGAGGTCAAGGGTCATTGAGCTTACCAAACCAATTTTGTGTTCCAGTAAATAGTGGAAGATGTATTCAAATCAATTAAATGACAAGGTTGCCCAAATTTATGCACCTGCCCTATTTTATTTAAAGAATTATTGCACACTTTCTGTAAATGCTAGAAATTTCATTTCACTTCTCAAATATCAGTGTGTTCATCTGCTATGTGATAAATTTAACTGAAATTTCTGACCCAGACAACCAATGATTTATAAAGGAAAATCATGAAAATTATCAGGGGTGCCCAAACTTTATGCGTATAACTGTATCTATCTTTGGTGAAAATCTGATGAGAATCTGTGAAGTGGTTTTGACATAATCCTTCAAAGCCTATATACAGTGAATCTTGATCCAGAATCCAGATCTGAATCCCTTCCACTGGCCTTGAATGGGGATGAGGGTCATGTGTGGGTCAAATCGACCCACATATGTCCTGATAGCAGATGCCAAATATTTCTGTCCAGGCACAAATACTTTTAGAGATAAGACTGTTTTTGTGAACAAAGGTTAGGACAAACTTTTTAGAAAATTTGTGGCTTCTCATTTTAAGACAACTTAGAATCCTCTGTATTAGGGATGTCCCGAGCCGATACTCAGTATCAGTATCGGACGCCGATACGGCTGTTTTGTGAGAATCTGTTTGGGAACGGTATTGAGTCGATTCACATTACTTTTCAGCATCATCCCGTAAAGCATCATCACATGGATGCTGTAAACCGAAACGCAACACAAAAACCACCGCACTAATGCCCCCAGAGTTTTTCGATCCAGGAAAACGTCTGTGTGAAGTGTGTGCACCGCTGCTTCATTGCTGCAGAGGGCTGAGTGTGGGGGATGGGGTGTTCTGAGCTAAAGTGTGTCTCTCACTGTTGATGTGAGATGTGTGATGAAGCTAGCACAGAGACGCTGACAAACAGTTCAGTGAGGCTGCAAAACATCAGCATCTGTTTTCAGTGTCACTGTGCCATCAGTTGCTTGTTCTCTGATCAGCTTGAGCACTCTGAACAGCGTCCAGAAAAAAAAAACTCAATTAAAATATTTTCATTAAAAAATCCAATAATTCTGCATCTGTAGCTGCTGTGCTTTCAGAAAGTTACAATTTATTATAGTTGAAAGGCTTCATGTTCTCAAAAAGCTCCTATGTTTGGTTGAAGGAGGGAAAACAGTCTGAGCGAGGGGAGGGGTGAGGGAAAGAGCAGAGGAGGAGGGGTGAGGGAAGGAGGAGGGGCGAGGGAGAGAGGAGGAGGGGCAAGAAAGAGGAGGAGGGGAGAGGAGGAGGGGTGAGGGAAAGAGGAGGAGGGGCGAGGGAGAGAGGAGAGGAGGAGGAGCGAAGGAGAGGGGAGAGGAGGAGGGGCTAGGGGGAGAGGAGAGGAGGAGGGGCGAGGGAGAGAGGAGGAGTTTGTGATTTAAAGCTCTCTAAAAAAGAGAGCTTTAAATCAGAAGTGCCTGACTCCGTGGTATAACTCACAAACTCGTAGCTTAAAGCAGATAACCCGTAAGTTGGAGAGGAAATGGCGTCTCACTAATTTAGAAGATCTTCACTTAGCCTGGAAAAAGAGTCTGTTGCTCTATAAAAAAGCCCTCCGTAAAGCTAGGACATCTTTCTACTCATCACTAATTGAAGAAAATAAGAACAACCCCAGGTTTCTTTTCAGCACTGTAGCCAGGCTGACAAAGAGTCAGAGCTCTATTGAGCTGAGTATTCCATTAACTTTAACTAGTAATGACTTCATGACTTTCTTTGCTAACAAAATTTTAACTATTAGAGAAAAAATTACTCATAACCATCCCAAAGACGTATCGTTATCTTTGGCTGCTTTCAGTGATGCCGGTATTTGGTTAGACTCTTTCTCTCCGATTGTTCTGTCTGAGTTATTTTCATTAGTTACTTCATCCAAACCATCAACATGTTTATTAGACCCCATTCCTACCAGGCTGCTCAAGGAAGCCCTACCATTATTTAATGCTTCGATCTTAAATATGATCAATCTATCTTTGTTAGTTGGCTATGTACCACAGGCTTTTAAGGTGGCAGTAATTAAACCATTACTTAAAAAGCCATCACTTGACCCAGCTATCTTAGCTAATTATAGGCCAATCTCCAACCTTCCTTTTCTCTCAAAAATTCTTGAAAGGGTAGTTGTAAAACAGCTAACTGATCATCTGCAGAGGAATGGTCTATTTGAAGAGTTTCAGTCAGGTTTTAGAATTCATCATAGTACAGAAACAAATGATCTTCTTATGGCCTCGGACAGTGGACTCATCTCTGTGCTTGTTCTGTTAGACCTCAGTGCTGCTTTTGATACTGTTGCCCATAAAATTTTATTACAGAGATTAGAGCATGCCATAGGTATTAAAGGCACTGCGCTGCGGTGGTTTGAATCATATTTGTCTAATAGATTAATAGTTAATTATGGAGTTCCACAAGGTTCTGTGCTAGGACCAATTTTATTCACTTTATACATGCTTCCCTTAGGCAGTATTATTAGACGGTATTGCTTAAATTTTCATTGTTACGCAGATGATACCCAGCTTTATCTATCCATGAAGCCAGAGGACACACACCAATTAGCTAAACTGCAGGATTGTCTTACAGACATAAAGACATGGATGACCTCTAATTTCCTGCTTTTAAACTCAGATAAAACTGAAGTTATTGTACTTGGCCCCACAAATCTTGGAAACATGGTGTCTAACCAGATCCTTACTCTGGATGGCATTACCCTGACCTCTAGTAATACTGTGAGAAATCTTGGAGTCATTTTTGATCAGGATATGTCATTCAAAGCGCATATTAAACAAATATGTAGGAATGCTTTTTTGCATTTACGCAATATCTCTAAAATCAGAAAGGTCTTGTCTCAGAGTGATGCTGAAAAACTAATTCATGCATTTATTTCCTCTAGGCTGGACTATTGTAATTCATTATTATCAGGTTGTCCTAAAAGTTCCCTAAAAAGCCTTCAGTTAATTCAAAATGCTGCAGCTAGAGTACTGACGGGGACTAGAAGGAGAGAGCATATCTCACCCATATTGGCCTCTCTTCATTGGCTTCCTGTTAATTCTAGAATAGAATTTAAAATTCTTCTTCTTACTTATAAGGTTTTGAATAATCAGGTCCCATCTTATCTTAGGGACCTCGTAGTACCATATCACCCCAATAGAGCGCTTCGCTCTCAGACTGCAGGCTTACTTGTAGTTCCTATGGTTTGTAAGAGTAGAATGGGAGGCAGAGCCTTCAGCTTTCAGGCTCCTCTCCTGTGGAACCAGCTCCCAATTCAGATCAGGGAGACAGACACCCTCTCTACTTTTAAGATTAGGCTTAAAACTTTCCTTTTTGCTAAAGCTTATAGTTAGGGCTGGATCAGGTGACCCTGAACCATCCCTTAGTTATGCTGCTGTAGACGTAGACTGCTGGGGGGTTCCCATGATGCACTGTTTCTTTCTCTTTTTGCTCTGTATGCACCACTCTGCATTTAATCATTAGTGATCGATCTCTGCTCCCCTCCACAGCATGTCTTTTTCCTGGTTCTCTCCCTCAGCCCCAACCAGTCCCAGCAGAAGACTGCCCCTCCCTGAGCCTGGTTCTGCTGGAGGTTTCTTCCTGTTAAAAGGGAGTTTTTCCTTCCCACTGTAGCCAAGTGCTTGCTCACAGGGGGTCGTTTTGACCGTTGGGGTTTTACATGATTATTGTATGGCCTTGCCTTACAATATAAAGTGCCTTGGGGCAACTGTTTGTTGTGATTTGGCGCTATATAAAAAAATTGATTGAATTGATTGATTGATTCTCACATGAAAAGAGCAACTGTACAGACTGTTTACTGTTTCCAAATGATCCCACAATCATTTGTAGAAAAGTGTTTTTTTTTTTTGATTTCATTTTTAAAAGAGCAGGTGTGACAAATCAGTTCAGGCAGCTCTTGTTCAAACATTTTTTTATTATTGTTATTTAGATTTATTCTGTTAAAGGACACACTTAAATCACACTTAATCACACTTAAAAATGTTGGAAAAGCAAAACTGTCAGTATGACAGAAAAACTAAGCTAGTGTGTGTAAATTTACATTGACAGTGTCACAGTGTTAAATTGTGAGACACAGGCCTCTTCACTGGATTAAAAGGTACTGTGTCATTTTGTAAGTTGAGATCCAATGCTATATCCATGATGAAATATTGTTTTTATGCTATCCAGCATTATTTATAAACTTATCAAGATAAATTTATTTTAATAGCTTATCAAACTTTTTTGCATGTTTCAATTAAATATTACAATGCAAGTTATTTTTTGTCATTTATTCTTGCTGTCAATAAATCAGAAACCACTCAAAACTGGTAAAATACTAGGGCTTGCCAATAACATTTTCAAGGTATAAAACCCTATAGCTCATCAAAAAGCGCCACATTAAATAACACATCAGCCAGGGAACGATAGTTTACCAAGAGTGACGTCAAATATGAGTAAATTGAGGAAATGCCTCCTGAAAACAGTTCATGTATTCAGAGTGGGTGTGTCATCTAGTGTTCAAGGGAAGACACTTCAGTCACTGACCCAACAACAAGTGTACCAAAACATCAAATCTTGGCTTGCATCTTAGATGTACCTTTTGGCAAATTGTAGCTCTAGTTTTGAGATCCACACAATAAATGTTCCCAAAATTTAAACTAATTTCTTCCAAGTTTTGAACTTGTGCAGGCCCTGATGTACTTGATACAAGCAAAATAACTCAGAAGCTGTTTATTACAAAAGCCAAGCAATATTGTTGGTCATGTACAAGCAAAATAAAAACTGTGAAGTAGTAATGGTTGTGTTTTTTTTTTATGCTTTCAAAATAGATATCGGATTGGTATCGGCAAGACTAATCATTTAAATTATGGGATCGGATTGGAGGCCAAAAAAATCTGGATCGGGACATCCCTACTCTATATCTCACAGATACAGATGTTTGTAAATTGGCTTTAAATGAGAACCCACAAATTTTTTTCAAAATTTGTCCTAACCTTTTCACAAAAATACTCATATCTCAAACTGTATTTGTGCCAGGACAGAAATATTTGACATCTGCTATCAGGACGTGTGTGTCCATTTAGTGTGACTATGAACAAAATCTGAGACGCAAAAGCATGGGCCATTGATTGAGTTGACACGGAATGATCCATGGACATCGGACTGAAGGGCCTCAGGGCCTGTGTAGGACTGACTTAGCTTCTGAATGTTTAGCTGAATATGTGTAATTTTCACAGTTGTCTTTCTGCAGGTACATGAGCACGATGATGAAATACATCCTGGTAACTGGAGGAGTGATTTCAGGCATCGGGAAAGGGATCATTGCGAGCAGCGTGGGCACGATCCTTAAGTCATGCGGCTTGCATGTAACTGCCATCAAGATCGACCCTTATATCAACATAGATGCAGGCACATTTTCACCCTACGAGCACGGTATGACACATACACCAGCACATCTCAGAACAGATTTTACACATTGATGATGAATCAGTTATATATTTCAGATATGTTATAAATGTGTGACGCCCACTCTGTCCAGGAGAGGTGTTTGTGCTGGATGACGGCGGTGAGGTGGACTTGGATCTAGGAAATTATGAACGTTTCCTAGACATTAGGTTAACCAGAGACAACAACCTGACAACCGGCAAGATCTACCAGTCAGTCATCAACAAGGAGAGGATGGGCGACTATCTGGGCAAGACTGTGCAGGGTAAACATGCTGTTTGATTATGGAAGAGTGCAGTTTGAGGAATAGCTGTGTCATACAACCTTTATCATCAGGGATTTGCATAACATTTACACTGATGACAATGATAAGTTTTGGATTGCTAAATAGGGACGGATCCAATAACCTGTTGCACAGCAGAGATAAACATGAGAACAACCAGTTAGTCTGCAGTTTTTTGCTTTTCTTTTTCCTCACCAAAGTGTTATATGTTTGAAATTATTGGCAAAAAACTTAAATGTACAACCCCGATTCCAATGAAGTTGGGACTTGTGTTAAATGTAAATAAAAACAATACAGTGATTTGTAAATCCTCTTCAACCTATATTCAATTGAATACACCACAAAGACAAGATATTTAATGTTCAAACTGATAAACTTTATTGTTTTTGTGCAAATATTTGCTCATTTTGAAATGGATGCCTGCAACAGGTTTAAAAAAAAAAGCTGGAACAGTGGTGTGCAGCATGTGTTGCTCCAAAACCTGGATGTACCTTTCAGCATTGATGGTGCCATCACAGATGTGTAAGTTGCCCATGCCATGGGCACTAACACCCCCATACCATCACAGATGCTGGCTTTTGAACTTTGCGCTGATAATCTGGATGGTCTTTTTCCTCTTTTGTCTGGAGGACACGACGTCCATGATTTCCAAAAACAATTTGAAATGTGGACTCATCAGACCACAGCACACTTTTCCACTTTGCGACTGTCCATTTCAATTGAGCTCTGACCCAGAGAAGGAGGTGGCGTTTCTGGATGTTGTTGATGTATGGCTTTCACTTTGCATGGTAGAGTTTTAACTTGCACTTGTAGATGTAGTGACGAACTGTGTTAACTGACAGTGGATTTCTGAAGTGTTCCTGAGCTGCAATAATGTTGTTTTTTAATGCAGTGCCACCTGAGGGATCAAAGGTCATGGGCATTCAGTGTTGGTTTTTGGCCTTGCTGCTTATGTGTAGAAAGTTCTCCAGATTCTCAGAATCTTCTGATTATATTATGGACTGTAGATGATGGAATCCGTAAATTCCTTGCAATTGAACGTTGAGAAACATTGTTCTTAAACTGTTGGACTATTTGTTTCATGCAGTTGTTCACAAAGTGGTGATCCTCGCCCCATCTTTGCTTGCAGCTGAGCCTTTTGGGGATGTTCCTTTTATATCCAATCATGAGTGTCCTCAGTTCCCAAACGCTTATTGAGTGTTGTTAGAAGGAAAGGTGATGTAACACAGTGGTAAACATACCACTGTCCCAGCTTTTTTGAAACATGTTGCAGGTATCCATTTCAAAATGAGCAAATATTTGCACAAAAACTAAAGATTATCAGTTTGAACATTAAATATCTTGTCTTTGTGGTTGAAGATATTTGCAAATCATTGTATTCTGTTTTTATTTACATTTTACACAACGTTCCAACTTCATTGGAATTGAGGTTGTAATCTTAAGTCTTCAGTCTCTCTTTCTCTCTTTCTCCCATTCCAGTGGTCCCACACATTACAGATGCCATTCAGGAATGGGTTATGAAACAGGCCAAAGTACCTGTTGATGACGACGATGTTGAACCTCAAGTTTGTGTAATAGAGGTGAGTCTGGTTGTGATCCAGTGCAGTTTTAGCTTTATTTTACAGTGGGGTAAAAAAGTATTTAGTCAGTCCCTGATTGTGCAGGTTCTCGTACTTAGAAAGATGAGAGAGGTCTGTAATTTTCATCATAGCTACATTTCAACTATGAGAGACAAAATGAGAAAAAAAATCCATGAAATCACAGTGTAGGATTTTTAAAGAATTTATTTGTAAATTATGGTGGAAAGTTCAACTTAATACTTTGTAACATAATTTTTGTTGGCAATGACAGAGGTCAAACGTTTCCTTTAAGTCTTCACCAGGTTTGCACACACTGTAGCTGGTATTTTGGCCCATTTCTCCATGCAGATCTCCTCTCCAGCAGTGATGTTTTGGGGCTGTTGCTTGGACTTTCAACTCCCTCAACAAATTTTCTATAGGGTTGAGGTCTGGAGACTGGCTTGACCACTCCAGGACCTTGAAATGCTTTTTAAGGAGCCACTCCTTCATTGCCCGAGTGGTGTGCTTGGGATCATTGTCATGCTGGAAGACTCAGCCATGTTGCATCTTGGCTTAAAATCTCATGATACATGGTCTCGTTCATTATTCCCTTAACACAGATCAGTCGTCCTGTCCCCATTGCATAAAAACAGCCCCCAAGCATGATGTTTCCACCCCCCATGCTTTACAGTAGATATGGTGTTCTTGGGATGCAACTCAACATTCTTCTTCCTCCAAACATGATGAGTTGAATTTTTACTAAAACGTTCTATTTTGGTTTCATCTGACCACATGATATTCTTCCAATCCTCTTCTTGATCATTCATATGCTCTCTGGCAAACTTCAGGCGGGCCTGGACATGTACTGGCTTAAGCAGGGGGACACACCTGGCACTGTAGGATTTGAGTCCCGTGTAGTTCTGGGATTTTTGTTCACCAGTCTCATGATCATTTTGACCCCACGGGATGACATCCAGATCGAGGGAGATTATCAATGGTCTTGTATGTCTTCCATTTTCTTACAGTTGCTCCCACAGTTGATTTATTCACACCAACCTGCTTGACTACAGCTCTTTGGTCTTGGCCGTGGTTGAGTTTGGAGTCTGACTGTTTGAGGCTGTGGACAGGTGTCTTTTATACAGATAACAAGTCCCAACAGATGCCATTAATACGGGTAACAGGTAGAGGACAGAAGAGCTTCTTAAAGAAGAAGTTACAGGTTTGTGAGAGCCAGAAATCTTGCTTGTTTGTGGGTGACCAAATACTTATTTTCCACCATAATTTACAAATAAATTCTTTTAAAATCCTACAATGTGATTTCCTGGATTTTTTTTTTAAATTCTTTTTGTTGTGTTTTTCTTATAATGAGCAAAAACAGAAGAACAAAAGAACAACCCCCCTCCCCACTGCACCAGTGATTTACAAACAAACAAACAAAAATATATTGATCTGCAATAAGACAGCAGACAAACCAAAGAAAAAATAAATAAATAAATACACTAAATAATTTTGAAAACAGATAAGCAAACAGACAGAGACAGGGTGAAAAATTAAAATAAATAAATAAAAATCAACATTACAGTCCTGGTTGTTTCAAAGATTCAATGAGACATCCTTCTTCTTGACAACAACACAGAAAAGACTCTGATTACAACAACTGACACATCCCAACCATCAGACAATCAAAACAGAGTCCATTTCTCCAACTGTCCTCAGAACTGGTTGCCAAATAGTCCTAAATTTTTTTGAGTTGCCCTGTAAAGGGAGTTTTTCCTTCCCACTGTCGCCAAGTGCTTGCTCACAGGGGGTCGTTTTGACCGTTGGGGTTTTTCTGTAATTATTGTATGGCTTTTGCCTTGCAATATAAAGCGCCTTGGGGCAACTGTTGTTGTGATTTGGCGCTATATAAATAAAATTGATTTGATTTGATGAAAGAGTAACGTATGTGCTCCAAGGTCAGATGATACATGAGATCGGCAACCCAATGTTTAAATGTGGGCGGAGATTTATCCTTCCATTTTGTAAGAATTAATCGTCTTGCCAACAGAGTTGCAAACGCAGTCATTGCTTTACTCCCAGCATTTAGTCTCAGTTTGGGTGATGTCACCCCAAAGATTATTGTGACAGCAGATGGTTCAATGTGAGTTTTTAACACAAGTGAGAAGAACTTAAAGATTGACTTCCAAAATTCGGCCAGCTTTGAGCAACTCCAGAACATGAGTTAGAGTGCCAGACTCTGAACGACGGTCGCATGTATCATCCAAATTATGTTGTATTTGAGCAAGTTTGACCTTAGACCAATGTAGGCGATGGACTACTTTAAATTGAATAACCCTATGTCTTTGACAAATTGAGGATAGGTGTATAACATTAAGCGCACCTTGCCACTCGTCATCAGACATTGCTATATTTAGTTCCTCTTCCCACTTAGATTTCAGTATGTCTAAGGGTTTTAAATTATCTGAGCTAATTAATGAGTACACTTTGCCAGTAGTTTCTTTGAGCCAGGGGGGCATCCTGAAGATTTTATCTGATTGAGATTCTACTGGAAGTGATGGGAAACATTTGAAATTACTTGAAATAAAACTACGGAGCTGGAGATATCTAAAAAAAATGTGAGCGAGGATTACCGTACTGTGTTACTAAGTATTCAAAAGTCACAAAAGTACCATTAAAATACAAATCTTTAGCCCTCTTTACTCCGTTATCGACCCAGAGTTTAAAAGCTTTATCTGTTAGCGAGGGTTTGAACATATTATTCCTTACTAATGGGGTGTCTTTTAACATATCTGTCAGGGAAAATGCACGACGAAACTGGTTCCATATTTTTAATGTATGTCTCACCACTGGGTTATTACTGTATAAGGACAAAGGTTCTGGAGGAGGTAATTTTGAACATGCTAATGCATTTAGAGAGACAAGTGAACATGAAGCATGTTCGAGTTGTAACCACTTTGGACCGCAGTCACCCTGAGGTAAATTAATCCAGTGCAATACATTTTTTGTATTAGCAGCCCAGTAGTAATACTGAAAATTGGGTAAGGACAGTCCACTGTGCAAACGGTGATGTTGTAATGTTTCTTTTTTTATTCTGGGGGTCTTTTTGTTCCAAATAAAAGTAGATATGAGCTTATTAATTGAGGAAAAAAAATATTTTGTTAGAAAAAAGGGAATACATTGGAAAAGAAACAAAAAATGTGGCATAACATTCATTTTCACAACATTTATTCTACCTCCTAAAGAAAGTGGTATCAGATTCCAACGATCCAGGTCTTTTGTTAAGGTATTCAAAAGCGGAAGAAAGTTTGCTTGATACAGGTCTTTAAACCTCTGAGTCACCCATATACCTAAATATTTAATTCTATACTGACTTATTCTAATTGGGAGAGATAGTGAGTGGAGCAAAGCCAGCTGACAAGTAGAACCATCTGGCATGAGTTCACTTTTCTGCAAGTTTATTTTATAACCTGATAATTTTCCATACAATTTAAGCAGATCCAGTGCTTTGGTAAAGTTACAGCTGGGTCGTTTAGATACAAAAGCATATCATCAGCATATAGTGACACTCTGTTTTCAATGCCACCTCTTACCACTCCCTTTATGTCACTACTACAACGAAGGGCTATGGCCAGAGGTTCTATTGTTAAAGCGAAAAGAAGGGAGGACAGAGGGCAACCATGTCTAGTGCCGCGTTGGAGCTGAAAAAATTTGGAAATATTATTATTGGTGCGAACTGCTGCCATAGGGAGTGAATAGAGAATTTCGATCCAGTGGATAAACTTCTGTCCAAAGCCAAAACGACCCAAAGTGTAGAAAAGGTAATCCCATTCCACCCGGTCAAATGCCTTTTCGGCGTCAAATGCAATTATCACTTCTGTTGACTTAGATGGAGTGGGATCATAAAGAACATTTAAAAGCCTACATATGTTGGAAGATAACTGACGATTTTTAATAAATCCTGTCTGGTCGTCTGAGATTAACATCGGTATCACATTTTCCAGGCGTTGGGCAAGCATTTTTGCAAGACGTTTACTGTCTACATTTAATAAAGAGATGGGTCGATAAGAGCTACACTCTGAGTTTTTGTCCTTTTTTAGAATAAGAGCAATTGTTGCTTGACGCATAGTCTGAGGAAGCATGCCAGATAAAAATGCTTCCTGGTACACAGACAGCAAAATTGGAGCTAGCTGCTTACTGAAGATTTTAAAAAATTCACTGGAGAATCTGTCGAGGCCTGGACTTTTACCATTTTGCATAGAATTCACAGCTGAAATGAGTTCTGACTCTGTAAATGGCTTGTCTAAAGTGGCTGCTCCGTGCTCATCAATAGTTGGTACATTTAATTTGTCAAAGAAAGACTTGAAGACTTGAATAAACTTGAGTCTTTTAAGGATTCAGATGTATATAATTTAGAGTAAAACATGTAGAAGGTCTGGTTAATTTGAGAATGATTTGTATGTTTTATATTAAGTTTGTCTTTTATTCGTCCCATACAGTGGACTCATCTCTGTGCTTGTTCTGTTAGACCTCAGTGCTGCTTTTGATACTGTTGACCATAAAATTTTATTACAGAGATTAGAGCATGCCATAGGTATTAAAGGCACTTCGCTGCGGTGGTTTGAATCATATTTATCTAATAGATTACAATTTGTTCATGTAAATGGGGAATCTTCTTCACAGACTAAGGTTAATTATGGAGTTCCACAAGGTTCTGTGCTAGGACCAATTTTATTCACTTTATACATGCTTCCCTTAGGCAATATTATTAGACGGCATTGCTTAAATTTTCATTGTTACGCAGATGATACCCAGCTTTATCTATCCATGAAGCCAGAGGACACACACACCAATTAGCTAAACTGCAGGATTGTCTTACAGACATAAAGACATGGATGCTTTTAAACTCAGATAAAACTGAAGTTATTGTACTTGGCCCCACAAATCTTAGAAACATGGTGTCTAACCAGATCCTTACTCTGGATGGCATTACCCTCTGGCAGACACCCTCTCTACTTTTAAGATTAGGCTTAAAACTTTCCTTTTTGCTAAAGCTTATAGTTAGGGCTGGATCAGGTGACCCTGAACCATCCCTTAGTTATGCTGCTATAGACTTAGACTGCTGGGGGGTTCCCATGATGCACTGAGTGTTTCTTTCTCTTTTTGCTCTGTATGCACCACTCTGCATTTAATCATTAGTGATTGATCTCTGCTCCCCTCCACAGCATGTCTTTTTCCTGGTTCTCTCCCTCAGCCCCAACCAGTCCCAGCAGAAGACTGCCCCTCCCTGAGCCTGGTTCTGCTGGAGGTTTCTTCCTGTTAAAAGGGAGTTTTTCCTTCCCACTGTCGCCAAGTGCTTGCTCACAGGGGGTCGTTTTGACCGTTGGGGTTTTTACGTAATTATTGTATGGCCTTGCCTTACAATATAAAGCGCCTTGGGTCAACTGTTTGTTGTGATTCGGTGCTATATAAATAAAATTGATTGATTGATTGATTTTATTTCAGGAATGCACTGAGATGCAGTTTTTTGACGTAGTTGCTGTGCGAGAATGCGACCAATCTTTTCACCATGCTCATAACTTTTATGTTGTGATCTGTTTATTAAATGAATGGTATGTTTGGTTGACAAGAGGTTAAATTCAGTTTGCAGCATTATTCGTTGCTTTAATAAGTTCTGCGAAGGGGAGTTTGCTATCTGTGTGTCTAAATTTATAATGTCTTCTGTTAGTCTGTTTACGTTTTTATGATGCTCTTTATTTTTTTGGGCACAGTATGATATATTTTGTCCCCGAATGTAAGCTTTCAATGTTTCCCATACTGTCGAGGTTGACATACCTGGTGTTCTGTTATATTCCAAAAATAATGTTATTTCAGATGAGATAAATCCTACGAAATCATTATCTGCAAGCCATTTATTATTCAGGCGCCAGGGATGGTAGGAGGCTTGTGAAACGGGTATTTCTAGTGTGAGAGACAATGGGGCATGATCTGAGATAACAACTGCATTATAATCACATTGGGTAATAAGGGGTATAAGATGGATTTTTTTTTTCTCATTTTTTCTCTCATAGTTCAAGTGTACCTATGATGAAAATTACAGACCTCTGTCATTATTCTAAGTAGAGCTTGCACAATCAGGGACTGACTAAAAACTTTTTTGCCCCACTGTATTTTCTGGATTAAATGTTGCATGAGTGTATTAGTCTCATCTGCTAAAAAGTGTGTGATGAAGAGAAATAAAACAAAACACAAGTCACATTGGTCTATAAGTCGCATTTATTTTTGACGAATAGTGCTACTGCTTCATGTAAGAAGAAACAGAATTTAATTGGCACATGATTTATGCTTATGCTTTATGATGCTTTTGCTTGCTAACACATCATGTTAGCAAGCAAAAGCTAATCTAATTAATATTATTGTCCAAGGCACAAAAAACTCAAGAATACACTGGTTCTTGTCACCACTGAACAGACAAATATGTCACAGCTGACCTAAACATGCACATTTACGTCACTAAATGTGAATAAACTTTTTTTTTTTTAACCATTGCAGCTCTGACTCCCACAAAGTGCAAACGAGTTGAGTGCCCAGAAGTATAAAGGTTGCCTCTCTCATTCAAGAAAGTTGTCTTCAGTTTGAGAGTGTGATTTATGAATTTTGCTTGTTCTCTAAGATTTGTACATCCACTGCATTCAGATCTCCAGTTTAGTGGTGCGTTGGATCAGGTTGTACCTCATTCAGATCAGTATACAGGAGCACCTTATGTATAGACAGTGACATCTTGTGGCCGTAGATGCAGTATTTTTGTTTTTTAAGTATGTCACTTTGAAATACAAGTCATAGTATTAGCCAAATGAATACATAAAGAAATGAATGAAAGTCTGAAATTGTGGTAATCAACATTCAGCATGACTGGTCATTTAAAGAACGTCTGCATAAGACCAAAGGAGAGGTGTGGTGATTGTGTTTTGTGTTGATCGTCTGTCTGCAGTTAGGAGGTACGGTGGGAGATATCGAGAGCATGCCTTTTGTTGAGGCCTTCAGGCAGTTCCAGTTTAAGGTGAAGAAAGAGAACTTCTGTAACATTCACGTCAGTTTAATTCCTCAGGTAAGTGAGCAAACCTTCACACCTTGTTGATTCTATCTCAGGACGTCAGGCGTGATTGTGATGCTGCTGTTTGATTTGCCATGAATTGTACATGAAGCAGGAATCGTCCACAATAAGTGTAAAATCGTAGCTGCTTCCAACGCCTTGTACACCTTTCGCTACAACTAATTGCGCACACCAGCAGCTGTAAGAGAGAGTGTGCCCTGTGAGAGCCCATTTGATCCCTCTTGGGGCAGGTGTCGGCCAGATTCCAGGTGACACACACAAACATCTAATACAGCTCACTTGGCACTTGGAAATGTGAAGCCATTCACCCTATTAGCATGAAAACAGTCAGATGATCACTTTTGAGCTGGCGGTGAAATTTGTCTAAGTGCCCCCACGACTGTGAGGTTGCCAAGTACACGTGGAGTGCCAGAGTGTCAGCTTCCCCCACAACACGTGTGTGTGGTTCACGGGCCCCCCGCAGGTGAGGCACCTCTCATCTGATCACAGAGTGACACCTTGGTTTGTGTGCTGAATGGACAGGGGGCGTGGCTGGCTGTCAACAGCAGGAGCTGTTGACAACTGTGGTCCTGGACGTCACAGCTGCAGAACACGTACCGTGTTTTGATGGACATGCATGTGTGTGTGCTTGCTGTCCTCGTGGAAATACACAAAAGCATAAAGTGTCAGTTTTGCGACGGGCTGGAGAACGCACACATTGACAGGCTGTCCCACCTGAAATGGACGATCAGTTCATGTGGACATGCAGCAGGTGATCTGAATGTCACGTCTGTCTGACAGGATACAGGTGCCCTGTGAGCGGCGCGCTGCGGGACAATATGACAAGCCAACAGTGCAACAAAAACACCACTTTCAGTCACGTATCAGCAGAAATACGCCGTAACAAATGCTGTTTGGTCAGTTATTACTGTGCTTTTTTCTCTTTTTTTAATAAATATGTTTATGTCCTTGTTGATGTCAGGCATTTTTCTGCACCTTTTACAGGACAGCGATGGTAGCATAGTGGTAAAGTTTCTGGCTGGCAGTCAGCTTTTGTAAACTGCAGGTTTGAATCCTGTGGGTGGCATGTTTTTTATTTATTTTGCAGCAGCTGCGCAATGTAGTTACACATACTCCAGCTGCTCAATTTCAATATATTTTAATTTATATAGCGCCAAATCACAACAAAGTTGCCTCAAGGCGCATCACACAAGGTCTAACCTTAAAACCCCTCGCTCTGTTCCGCTGCGATGGTTTCAGCGGGATCGTTCATGCCTGCCCGTCAGCTCGCTGTTTTCGTGGTTCGCTCATACGAGCTGTTCCCCGTAATTCGCCCTGATTTGTACTTATTTGTACTATGTGTGAAGGGGCCCTTAATGATGTTTCAGAAATTTGGAACCAAACATGTTAGTGAAGATAAGGTCCTCAGTTAACACTAAATGGTACCCAAGACCTGACCACAGGAAGTGATATCAAACTGATTTAGTCCTTAAGAATCGAGTTACAAATATGAAAACTGCATGAAAGTGGAAGCTTGTGACAAAATTTATGCTACAAGCTTGTTTTATTCCACAAGTGCTAATCAGAAAAAGTTGGCACAATATGGAAAATGTAAAACAAACACTAAAACCCAGTGATCCTTACATTTACTTTGGCTTCTGTGTAATTGCAGACACATTCCATGTTTTGTGTGGTCAGCTTCAGTTCATCTGTTAAGCTATATCCACAGTGTTTCTCCAAGAATTTTTTTTCAGGACTGGTGGTACTCAATGACCCCCCACCCCCCAAAAAATCTCTGAGTGCATTGTGTGGAAAATGTGATACTGTCAGAAACTCAAAAGCTAAAGTTAAGTGATGTGCTCATTATTTTACATCTGCCACAATCCTGCAATTTCAGGATTGAATTCAGTTCAGTTCTGTTTATATAAATGCCAAATCACAACTTAAATCACCCCAAGAATCAAACCTTCCAAACGCCATTGAGCAAGCACATAGTCAACAGTGCAAAGCCTGGTGGTTATATAAAAGAACAAACCTACTTTTTACAGAAAATACATAAAAAAAGTATTTTTCATATTTAAGAATACCTGAAGACTATGATCACTCAGTTTCTGCTTCACCAGCTGCATGGGTGCAAACAATATATTTGGGTACAAGCAAAATTTCATTTTCTGTCAGTATCCCTCCAGGATCCATCACTGACCGATCTCAGGGTGCATGTTCAAACTTTAAGTCCAGACACTTTGGTATGAAGCATGTTCACACAAAAAGATGCTAGGTCAAACATGGCCCATGAGGTGCCCATTAGTAACCCTCATTCATGCGCTGCACAGCGGTAGACTTGTTGAACCACAAATTGTCATTCAGACTACGTTAAGAATCACAGTTTGTTTTATGACACTGGCTTTAGCTGTGCTGATTCTGGTGATACAGGAGTTACTGAGGAGTGCTAACTGCTTAACAAATCTTGCAAACAGTGAGAGCGTTTGATGGCGTGGGGGGTGGGGGGGTTGCGCATGCGCTGCAAAAAATATATATAATATAGAGCTTTCAGGTTCTGTTGAAAGTTGGTTGTGACACATCTTAAACACTTCAGACGTGCACACTAGGGGTGCTGAAAAAAATCGATTCACGTATTTATTACGATCCTGAATCAATCCAAAACGTCCAAGAATTGTTTTTTTTTTAAACATTTTCTTACTTACTCACTGCGTGTCCTGTTTGTCAGGCAACGGCTTCCGTACTACAGCGTCCCCGCTAGGGGAGGGTCCGGCGTGCTTCAAACATTCGTGAGCTGCAGCTTAGCATGGCGGACGAAGAGCTAATTCAGCCAGCACTGTCTTTGCTGAAGGCAAATGTTTGAGTGTATTTTGGATTTTATTATTTGCTGTGTAAGAAGGAGCTTGACATGACTTATGCAGTGTGCAAAATCTGCAAAATGAAAGTCAAAACTTCGGAAACACTTCAAATCCGCAAGCCCACATGCTACGCCATCACCCGGAGCTAAAAGAGGGGAGCAGCGCTATCTGCCGACTACTGACCAGCGCTTCACTAAACTGCCAGCCAACTCTGAACGAGCAAAGCAGATAAGTAAATTTACATTTAGAATCACTTGATTAACCTTGTAAAGCTGCATTTTCTTAAACATAAACATTTTTTAAGTAATATAACTCTTTCTCAGAGCTCTTTGAAAATCGATTCTGAAACCCCAAGAATCGGAATCGAATTGAATCGTGAGTTGTTGTACGATTCACATCCCTAGTGCACACAGTGTGAATGGGTCGGTGCTGCACCGTTGGGAAAGTGGAGCAAGTGATAAGGTGATTCTACAGTTTTCTTTTGTTTGTTTGTTTTTTTTCCCCAAATATGTTGCTCCAGGCTAGATAAAATCCTGCCTCTGTGCTCTCTGTTTCACATTCACTGACAGACTCGCCCTCTCACAACACAACGTAGTGTCTGTGTCCAAAAACAATTCTCATCTTCATGAGGTTACTTCATGTGATTGATTGGCTGCAAAGGCCCTACAGTTATGTCACTGCGTCATTCTGACCGAAAAAGATTTTCAATTCGGGGATAAAACAGGATTCAGGGACAAGGACCCTTGTTAAAACTATAGGGGGTCACCGCGGAGGTCTTAAAGAGCCACGGGTTGCTGACCCCTGCCGTAAAAGCTGTTTGGGTGGACAAAAACCTATGTTTGTAATTTTCATCATCATGTATGTCTTCTTACAAAGGACATTGTCTGTTAGAACAACGCTTTACATCATGAAGATGTCGCGTGAGTGAAGAAACCTGATTTATGGGGACATGATTGGTGGATACTGGACTGTGGTCACTTGTGGTCATGGTTTGTTTTTTGTTGTTTTGCAGCCCAGTGCAACAGGAGAACAAAAGACAAAACCAACACAGAACAGTGTCCGAGAGCTGAGAGGACTGGGTCTGTCCCCTGATCTGGTGAGTCACCTCCAGTACTTACGGATTCGTGTCAAAGGCAAAGGATGGATAGACACACACACACAATGAATTTTGTCCTCTGCATTTAACCGTCCTAATTGCAGTTAGACACAATCTAACCACTAGGGGCAGTGGGAAACCACAGTCCAGTGCCTGGGGACCAACTCCAGATGAAGACGCTGCCTTGGCCAGGGGCAGAGAAAGGAGCAGACATTACATAAGTATGTCTTTGATTGTGGGAGGAAACCGGAGTGCCCGGAGGAAACCCACACAGACACGGGGGAATATGCAAACTCCACACAGAAAGGCCAGGAATCGATCCCACTACCTTTTTGCTGTGAGGCAACAGTGCTAACCACTAAGCCACCATCCCATCCATATTTCTGTTTCTATAAAGCTTAATATTGGAACATTTTTAAATGTGTTGCTGTGAGTTTACAGGGTGCAGACAAACACAGAGGACTGACTAAAACCTGCCAAGATTGCTTTAAATGAAATTAATCAGAATCTGTTATTGGGGGCAGGGTTCTACTTCTTTTCAGTCTCTTCACTTGCTACATAGGATCATCTGTTTGCTGAACTAGATTTGTTTGTTTCTGAGGCTGTATTGGTTCTCTTGTCAGCTGGCTAAGCCATGCCCTCTGCACAGTCACCTGGCAGTAGATGTATAATCACAAATTTTAAAAGTGAGCAGGTAGCTCACAGTGATAAGAGTTGGACGAAGTAGATGTGGGTTTGATTCCCAGTCATGCTACCTTTCTGTGCATACAAGATGCTTCATCTGCTTCATCCCAGTCAGGAATCAAACTCAACTCTGTATGTTGGTTGACTAACTCCTTATCCCACTGTCGTGGAGCACATAGTGGTGATTCCAGACTCTTCTGGGGCCAGAGACCAAAATTTACAAGGGACATCTCCAACCGCATAAGTGTAGCCCTATGTCTTTTATCACCCATCATCCTGCCTTTTTTTATATTAACCGTTAAATGCTCCAGTAATAGTATCAAATTAATATTAATATTTTTTTAAGTACGTTTTAAAAAGTAGTGTAATTAGTAGTAGTTGAACCTAGCATTTGTCAAACCGGCCTACCTGATGGGCGACTGTAGCTGTAGTTTAAAGTCAGAGGGCCCTCTACTGGCCTTGGGCCCTAAGCAGTCGCCTGCCTTGCCTGGTGGCAAACAGAAGAACTTTATTAGAAAGAATATGTGAAATTTCAGCTGCAGTTTTGTGTTATTTGGGAGTAGACTGACTTAGAAAAGCTAGGGGTTAAAAACAAAGTTTAACTTTTTTGAATGTTTATTTTAGAGTATAGAGTGAAACTGGGAACATATTGTGGCCACAGGGTGCATATGAGGTGACTGTATGTTGTCAGTACCTCCTTGCAGCTGTCATGTTGGGTGTTCACTGTGTGTTTTGCCAACAATAAGCCAAATCTCCCACAGGGTTTATTAAACCGTGATACCAATTTTGCTGACAGATCATGTGTCGCTGTGCAGCTGCCCTCGAGAACTCCGTCAAAGAAAAGATATCGATGTTCTGCCATGTAGAGCCTCAACAGGTACGCCACATCAAAGCAGTGGTTGTGGCACATTTACTAGAGTGTGGACTGTCTAAAACTCTGACTGGTCTTGTCCCAGGTCATCTGTGTGCACGATGTGTCATCCATCTATAGAGTTCCACTCCTGCTGGAGGATCAGGGCGTGGTGGGCTACCTCAGTCGACGGCTCAACATGCCCATTGAGACTCGACCCAGGAGGATGCTGGCAAAATGGAAAGAGATGTCTGACAGGTGAGCCGGCTCCAATGGTCACCTGTCAAAGTTGAAAGGACAAAACCAAAACTCAAGTGTTATGCAAAGCCTACAGCAGCATTTAAAGGGTCTCTTACACTGGATGGCATCCTTTGAGAGTCTCTTGTGCATCCAAAAAAATTGCCCGGATGCACAAGGGACCCAAAAACAACTTTCCGTGTAAGTGCTCCAGTGTCCCTTACACATTGTTTCAGCGTTGTAAAGTGGAGGTCAACCAATTGTTGGCCTGGCCGATTACTGGCGCCCATATTCAGCATTTGAACAGATATTGGAATTGGCCATTTATAACAGCTGATGTGACGATACCAATATGATTAATTTTGCAGCGTTAAATGCTGCATGTCGCAAGTTTCATCTTCACATGTGTATATTTTTTTATAAAGAGAACTATTGTCTACAGCTTTTCCTTTTACTAAGAAAAATGCTGTGTACGGCAGCTCAGTTTTTTCTCCGCTGCAGTGCACAGCTGAAAGCAGCGTCTCTTCGTCTGAGTGAAAAGCAGCGCTGCAGAACTGGCAGAAAGAAACCACTTCATCAAAATCATTCATTAAATAATCCAAAGTTCCTTCTGTGTCCTAAACTGCTGTTACAATCATAAACAAGAGCAGTGTTATTAAAGCCTATGAAGTGAAATCCTGAGCCCGAATCCGGGTCCGGTGTCTCTGACCGAATGGTCCCCCCTGACTTCACCGCACATGCGCCATTTCAGAGTTTCAGCAGCATTTCACCAATTATCACCCCATTTCTGCTTAAAACTGCACTCCAGTCATCTATCTCAGCGACACATATCTGAAGCTTTGTACAACAATAATTTCCACATAAATTCAGCATTATTTGATAATAAAAGATGAGAGAGCCATCAGAGTGCAACAGTAGCATGTCTGAGACTGACTCTCTGAGTCTGACTCTCGTCACCCAAAGCAATCAAAGGGAATAATGTGATTATTAACCATCATATGACAAAGTGAAACCTCTTAAATCACTCTAAATTCAGTTTTAAGCAGAAATTAGTCCATTTTAAGCAGAAACGAGGCGATAATCGGTGAATCGCTGCTGACGCTCCGAAATGACGCATGTGCAGCAGCACGTCCGTATCAGACGTGCTGCTGTGGCACTCTGATCGGTCCCCCGTCTTTTATTATTAGTTAGGTTCTATTTTCAAATAAGTAGTCTACCCTAGGCATTTCCTATTAAAAGCAGACAACAGACAACTGATTCTGAGTTCAGAAATGGCTGTTGACATGCTGTATCTTTACTCTTTCTCCTTCTAATTTGCATAAAACAAAATTGCCACCCATTGCAAGAAATAAAAGTTCTAGTCTTATGTATTTTGCCCTGCAGAATTCAAATATTATTAGCATGCTGTATCTCTACTCCTTCACTGCCTAATTTGCATAAAACAAAATGGTTGCCTGGGTTTTCACGTTTTCCCAAAGTTTGCTTGTTTTTGCTCAAGAAAGGAAATGAAAACTCTTATCTTTGTGTTATTTGAACTGCTGAGTTCTAGGTGCAGCTTTAATTGGATAAAAGCACAAATTGCTGAAATTTCTGGGGAGAACCCTGTCCATACTATTAAAGTATCTCAAAATGCTAAGAGTCAAGATTGATATTGTTGTTAGATTGGCTAAATAAATTCTTGAGAGTAGTAAGTAAGGCAAACAACCAAAATTAATAATGATATAAAAATATTTGTGTCAAATTTAAAAATGTAAGCCTGACAGTAAAGAAGGCAAAATGTAAGTAAAGACAATGTACTGGAGGCCAGAGGAGGGATACAGAAATGCAGAAGTGCATTTCTGTATCCCTCCTTGTAGGCACAAGAAAGTCAGACTTTCTTGTGCCTACAAGAACTTGAGCAAAATTCAGGTTTTTACCTAAGTTGAACTGGTCTTCCCAAATGACAGTATCTCAGATGGGTTTGAGTGTGACTGCAGGGATCGCTCTTCATCGCTAGGACAGGTTTAGACTCCAGAAAAGTCATATAAGATCTGAAGGGGGACAACTGTAAAAGTGGGAAACCAAACACTGCTGGAGCTGATGATCAAAATTTAGCATATTACAACAAGATTTTCAGAACAATTTCTTAATCCAGAGAAAACTGGCTCTAGATGATGAGCTTGAAAGACAAGTAAACCTTCACTTACAGTACTAATATTAGGTGCCTGAGCAGCCGCTGCTGATGGCGTTTCCATCTTGTAAATTACAATATGTGATTGTCACATGAAGTTTGTATCAACAGTAGTTTGTGTTGATTGGAGATGTCCACCAGCATCTGAATAGACATGACCACATCAGGTGTGCCTTATAATTGGGAAAATATGGTAATGACAGCACGCCATGAAAAGATGGCTGTACATGAAGGAAAATACTGGCAGCAGTAGTACTACCAGGAACATATAAAACATGCCAGCAACTAGTACGGTAGAATGACCACTGTATGTAGTTCACGTATTTAAATCACATCCTTTATTTTTCAGCCCTGAACAAGAACCTGTTAGGCCAACATTCTAACGACCACACTGTCTCCACAGGTCGGACAGGCTGCTGGAACAGTGCTCCATAGCCTTGGTTGGCAAGTACACCAAGTTTTCTGACTCATACGCCTCCGTTATTAAGGCTCTGGAGCACTCAGCCCTGGCTATTAGTCACAGACTGGAGGTCAAGGTATGTAATACTAACGCACATGGTTTGATAACCTGGTCAACGGAAGGAAATATAGTAGTGTTCAGAATAATAGTAGTGCTATGTGACTAAAAAGATTAATCCAGGTTTTGAGTATATTTCTTATTGTTACATGGGAAACAAGGTACCAGTAGATTCTCACAAATCCAACAAGACCAAGCATTCATGATATGCACACTCTTAAGGCTATGAAATTGGGGTGTTCACAATAATAGTAGCATGTACTGTTGACGCTACAAAGTCAAAAATATTATGTTCAAACTGCTTTTTTAGCAATCCTGTGACTCACTAAACTAGTATTTAGTTGTATATCCACAGATTTTCATGATTTCTTCACATCTGCGAGGCATTAATTTTGTTGGTTTGGAACCAAGATTTTGCTTGTTTACTAGTGTGCTTGGGGTCATTGTCTTGTTGAAACACCCATTTCAAGGGCATGTCCTCTTCAGCATAAGGCAACATGACCTCTTCAAGTATTCTGACATATCCAAACTGATCCATGATACCTGCTATGCGATATATAGGCCCAACACCATAGTAGGAGAAACATGCCCATATCATGATGCTTGCACCACCATGCTTCACTGTCTTCACTGTGAACTGTGGCTTGAATTCAGAGTTTGGGGGTCGTCTCACAAACTGTCTGCGGCCCTTGGACCCAAAAAGAACAGTTTTACTCTGCTCAGTCCACAAAATATTCCTCCATTTCTCTTTAGGCCAGTTGATGTGTTCTTTGGCAAATTGTAACCTCTTCTGCACGTCTTTTATTTAACAGAGGGACTTTGCGGGGGATTCTTGCAAATAAATTAGCTTCACACAGGCGTTTTCTAACTGTCACAGCACTTACAGGTAACTCCAGACTGTCTTTGATCATCCTGGAGCTGATCAATGGGTGAGCCTTTGCCATTCTGGTTATTCTTCTATCCATTTTGATGGTTGGTTTCCGTTTTCTTCCATGCGTCTCTGTTTTTTGTCCATTTTAAAGCATTGGAGATCATTGTAGATGAACAGCCTATAATGTTTTGCACCTGCGTATAAGTTTTCCCCTCTCCAATCAACTTTTTAATCAAACTACGCTGTTCTTCTGAACAATGTCTTGAACATCCCATTTTCCTCAGGCTTTCAAAGAGAAAAGCATGTTCAACAGGTGCTGGCTTCATCCTTAAATAGGGGACACCTGATTCACACCTGTTTGTTCCACAAAATTGACGAACTCATTGACTACTATTATTGTGAACACCCCCTTTTCTACTTTTTTTTTTACTAATAGCCAAATTTCATAGCCTTAAGAGTGTGCATATCATGAGTGCTTGGTCTTGTTGGATTTGTGAGAATCTACTGAATCTACTGGTACCTTGTTTCCCATGTAACAATAAGAAATATACTCAAAACCTGGATTAATCTTTTTAGTCACATAGCACTACTATTATTCTGAACACTACTGTATGAAGCTGCTGTTTTTATTTTGTAAATCTGATTATTGAGGAAATAACACAATAATGGAATTTGACAATTGTGGGGTCATTTGGTAATCTTTTACAAAGTACATGAATATCCACTCCAGAAAAAAAAAATTTTTCATGACTTATTTAGGGAATAACCCTGTTGTGTCTGATTTGCGGATGTTAATGCTGGATTTTATTGAGTTTTACCGCGTTAGTGGAGCCAGTAAAATGCCTGTTTACAACCGTAATCCAGCATTAACGTCCACAAATCATCAGACACAAGGGGGTTATTCCTATTCATTTCATCTTGACCTTGTTTTAAAGTGGGGCACAATTCTGAATAAATATGAGAGCACTGGCACTTGTATCTGAAGAAAATGTTTTCTGTCTGACCTATAATGTGGCTCCAGCAAGCCTGATGTTTGCATGTCTGTTTTTGTCAGTACATAGACTCTGCAAATTTGGAGCCGAGCACTCTGCAGGAGGAGCCAGTGAAGTACCACGAGGCGTGGCAGAAGCTCTGCAGCTCTGAGTGAGTTCAGTCCAAAGAATGAACTCGGATCAGTAATCCAGCCTGAATATGGAAACAGCAAATTCAACAACTTGTCCCTGTCCTTTCAGTGGCATCCTGGTTCCAGGAGGTTTTGGTGTCCGAGGCACTGAAGGAAAGATTCATGCCATCAGCTGGGCCAGAAAACAGAAGAAACCCTTTCTAGGTACAGAATGGAAGTTTTGTTCACTCTGTATTAATGCATCAAAACACTTCCACCAAATTGAAATTACTACATAACTGTGTTTCTGCAGGCGTGTGTCTTGGAATGCAGTTGGCTGTCTGTGAATTTGCCAGAAATGTACTTGGCTGGGAAGGTAGTGTTAACGTCATCTTGTACCTCTGTTATGAGTGACAGAAAAGTGTCGAGGCTTATATTTTGCTTACAATTGGTCAAATGATGTAGCTGTTCTTTCTTTGTGAGTGGGTTAGTCCATCCCCATTCAGTTTTTGTCAGCATTAACTCAAGAGCAGTAGATGCTATTGAATTAAAAGACCAAACAATAAGGACAAACCCAGCTGCATCGGGTGAACGTTGAAGAACCACAGTGCCAAAAGAGCAACATTGCTTTGTGTTATCTCAGAGACACATCTGCCACCGACTGGATGGTTTAGTGAATTAGGAAAACTTGTTGTTCCTCTTTATCACCTCATAACCTACCAGCCACGGAGAGAAGAGTGTGTTCTGCCCAACCAACAAGCTGGCAAACACCAGTGTTAAGGTCATTACTCAACAAAAGTAATATATTACGCATTAATCGCTAGTTTTAAAAAGTGTAATGCATTACCGTATTTTCCGCACCATAAGGCGCACCTAAAAACCTTAAATTTTCACAAAAATCAGCCATGTGCCCTATAATCCGGTGCGCCTTATGTGTGCACTGAATTCCAAAATCTGTAAAAACGACCGACGTTGTCTTTGACCGTCGGAATATCGGACCATTTCCCGCTGACACAAGGACGTAATACGTAAAGTACATACGCTAGCAGCGTAGCATACGTACCCTGGCAGCGATAAACCAGTCGGAGAAGAGTCCATGAGTCCGTGGCACGTACACTTACCTCCGCCACTCCTCCTGGTAGTTACCGTATTCTACAGGTATCCTGCAAAACATTTGTTTGTCTAAGGACCCCCGAAAATGGCGCCAGTGAAGAGACATGCTTACGAGGCACAATTCAAACTGCAGGCTATCAGTTACGCGGTTGTTCATGGGAATAGATACATTTTTTTGTGTAGACTATATGTTTTAGCGTGCGCCTTTTGTAAGGGTTAAGTACCCGCTAATTGAGGCCGCGCCTTATAATCCGGTGCGATTTATGGTGCAGAAAATACGGTACTTTACTTCTTTGTTTGTGGAAAGTAACTTGTTACATTAGTTGTCTTTTGAAAACAGACTATTAAACCTTAAACCCATGTGCACTGATGTGACCTGTTCAAAATGTCAAATGTTACAAAATCTTTTGGGCCACATGTTCTTGTTCCACTGATAAAATAAAAGATATGTGCCAAGTTTTATTGTAATCAGACATTGTTTAGGGGCCCCCCACAAAGTAACAATTTTCCCCAAACAAGCAACGTAGTAATCCAGTAATTCCAGTAATGTTCTCCTCTGGGTGACCAATCAACCACCACTTTTTGCGATTAGAAGTAAAAGAAAAATAATGTCATTGGAGTCTTCTCCCATTAGGTTGACGTTGTCTTGCCAGTGGAGGGGAGGAACATGTGTCACTCTGGGGGACCTATAAATCTTATCTGATTGAGATCAGATTTGTTCTGCACCTATAAAACCCCAAGTGGAACAAAAACGACATGTGGCCCGAAGTCTCTCACAACTTTTATTTTATCACTATATAACACGATCAGCACTAACGTGCACTACACATGTAGAGTAAATTCCTTTTGTTATCAAGAAGTCTTTCTTGCCGTCTCTCTCTGTGTCACTCTGTCTGTCTGTGTCTGTTTGTCTCTCCATTTTTGCAATTTTATAACTTTGAAGACAGCCACGGCTCTTTAATTAACCACAGCCACACCGACCATTGAGGGACAGAGGGTCTCATTCCCGGCCGGGCGCATGTCAGTGCACCGTCAGCAGTCACAAATCACCCGATGGCTTTGAAATCCTCACGCTTGTTTTTACTGAAGGATTGGAAGCAATGGAATTGCATAAAGATGCTCGTATGTGGTTCTGAGCGAAGCAGTGGTCAGTGTGGCACCATTCCCAAGCTCATAATTACAAGATTTTTTCTCATAATTACAAGGTGTCTATTTTTTTTTTTTAATCCAGTGAATGTGCTTCCGTTAGGACTCAACACTCTACACATATCATTTCTGTGTTTCCGTTTTACCCAGATCATTTCATGAACCAATCAAATCACGCACAATTATTTTGCTAAAAATCAGATAAAGCAGTGTGTTTGATTATGAAATTTGTACAAATTGTATTCAATGGTAGCCTGCGATTTTTGTTTGGCGGGTGACTGAGAGGCTTGTCTGTCCAGGGTGGGCCCAACTGACTCAGAGGGCGGGCCAGGCACCCTAAGGCCCGCCCATGATGCCTGGACTAGTTCCATCTTCGTGTTTCTGCTGACAATAATGTTTGGTGACTGCTGATTGTACACTGAAATTTGAAGAATGCTCATGAATAGTATTCGTTTCCCACTGATTCCACACTCCGATTCAACTCTTTCCATAAACATAACGTCCTCTCTTTGCCTGTGTTGCATGTAGATGCCAATTCTACTGAATTTGACCCAGAATCCAAATATCCTGTGGTAAGCCTTCAATATCATCTGAAATGAGATTATTGGACCATGAACTATGGATTGTGTTGAAGTCAGACTGTTGTCTTTAACTTTGACAGGTGATTGATATGCCAGAACACAACCCCGGCCAAATGGGCGGGACCATGAGACTGGGGAAGAGGCGGACTGTTTTCACCAACAGCAGCAATGTACTGCGTAAGAAGACCTTAGGTTCCGTTTGAACACGTTGATGTTCAGTCCATTCTGTACTTACGGCTGTGCTGCATTTCAGGTCGACTTTATGGAGATGCAGATCACGTGGATGAACGGCACAGACATCGTTTTGAAGTATGCTGACCTCAGAACATCATCACCACACTTTCGCCTCGCTCACTTATAACACAACATGTCTTTGTCCAGGTCAATCCAGAGCTCAGGTGTTACTTTGAAGACAAAGGCTTCCATTTTGTAGGTCAAGATGTTGAAGGTGAAAGAATGGAGGTGGTGGAGCTGGACGGTATGGAAAACAGAATCGTACAGTATGGATGATGAAAATTTTTAAAGATGAGCTCCACAAGAAACTTATGGTTGTTTTCCATTTTATTGAATCCAACTGTTTCAGATCATCCATATTTTGTTGGGGTGCAGTACCATCCTGAGTTCACGTCTCGCCCCATCAAGCCGTCGCCCCCTTACCTCGGTTTGCTGTTAGCTGCTGCAGGAAAACTGCAGAGCTACTTGCAGAAGGGCTGCCGCCTGTCTCCACGGTAACGACCAGCATCAGATCACACATACCTCGTAATAAGACCGTTAGGACAGACTAAGAACGTACCTTCTGTCTGTGGTGCAGTGATGCGTACAGTGATGACAGCGGCAGCAGCACCCCGGACTCTGAGATATCGGAGTTAAAGCTACCTTCTATCACAAGCGATTGATCTCAGGTACAACACACTCAAGGGGCGTGTCTCAGTCACACACAGTCTGTAACAACACAAATAATTCATTCACTTCTTTTTCCAGAGTTGAAGGCATTTCAAGGCATCAGTACTGTGGACGAGGGGCGTCTCTGACAGAACAGAGTCTGGAGTTTGAACACCTGCAGCTAGCTGAAACCACGCCAGAAAACCAACGGGGCAACGTGGAATACTGTTGCTGAATCTAGTACCACTCTGTGCTTTTCCACTGCAGGGACTAAATTCTGAGTACCATGCAGTCTGACTTCCAGAATCTAGTACCATAACCACAAATGGTTCCTGTTCCTGAGAAAAGTCACCTCAACCTTTTTGTAAATGTGAAGACAACTGACTCATCTGTTTTGTTTTATTTACACACGTTTTTTTTCTGTTTGTGTGGATTTACAACTTGTGTATATGGGGGGAAAAGCTGAATTATTGCAGTTCACTCATAACTGTAATCTTTATGTAGCATATTTTCCTGGCTATAGTCCACCATGGAATATTAGCTGTATCTGTCAAAAAAATACACGAAGAGAAAAAAAAACAATGTAAATCACTGCATTTATTTTTGAAACATCGTGCTACTGCTTAAAGCAAAAATAAGCTAAATTAATTTAAATGGGGCATTATTCATTAATTTATGTATAACACAAATGCTACATTAGCAAGCAAAAGCTAAGGAGCTAATTAGTGTTATGAGTCACAAACAACTTGAGAGTAAACTGCTGCTTGTCACCACTGAACAAACGGGTCAGTGTGCATGTTTACCTCACAAAAAGCAATTAAATGTTTTTAAATTACTTTATATTTTTAAAAAATATATTGTTAGCCTTACCTTAGCCAAGCCAGCCTACTCATTATCCTGTGGCTGTTCCGATAAGTACAACCAAGTTGAGTGCAGTCGTATGAAGCTTATTCCTTCTGTTTATTGAAGTGTGGTCTTTCATTTTGAGAGCATGACCTGTTCATTTTACTCCTCTAAGTACTTGTTCATGTCCAGAGAAATGCACCACATGGCCACATTATCACAGCTGATGTTTTTTCAAAATGCAAATGATACTCATCCCTGTGTTCTGAAGTTACTTTGACAGAAAGTGGTTCCAAGAGTGCTGAAGGATCCTGTTAAGATACACAGTACCAAAAACATTGTGGTACTGCCTCAGAGCCCCAGTTAGCATTAAAGAATCCCAACCATACGGTAAGAGACGAAGCACCAAAACCTTTCGCCTTTGTACTCCTGAAAAGGTTACAGCATCATCAGACACCTCTGTCCAGCAAATGTATGACTCCAAAACCTCTTCCCAGGTATCACTTAAGCCCCTTCCATACCGGGCCAACATATGTAATGGTATGTACTGATTATGCAGCCCTACTCTGAGTTTATGCAGCCCTACTCTGAGTTTATGCAGCCCTACGCTGAGTTTATGCTGCCCTACATGGCAGTATGCTGAGGGATGCAAAGTGGTCCGCAAAATGGATGCAAAAAATTAAACACGTTTAATTTTTTTTTTTCTCAGATTCTTGATGTAGCGCACTGACAGTGTTCCACGCAAGTCTGCACAACGCTGTGCTACTGTACACCAAACCTCCGCAATTGTACACAACCCTATGCCAGGGTGAAAAATCTTGTTAGGTTTTTTTTTCATCAGTACTTACCTGCATTGATAGATTTTATTCATCGTGTTGGACTTTGCTGGTACTGAAGCTTCAAAAACCACGGAAGAAGAAGCGGCAGGCCAAGCTTCTACAACCACTGACTCTTCATGGAAAGATCGCCAGTGAGAGTACATGTCCATGCGGCGCTTTCAATTTTTTAAGTTTTAAGTTATCTCACGATTGTGGCACGTTAAATAAAGCCCATTAACTCCTAGAAATATTATATTCTGACTTTTTCCAGTGTATCAAATCCATCTGCATGTCCAGGCAGTCTGTTAAAACAGCATCATGGAGCCAAGTTTCTACCCCCCTGCACTTCAAAGGCCCCCCCCCACCCCTGCGCATAACTTATGCAGCCATTCCAGCGTACTTGATACACAGTATAATGCAACTCTACATAAGCCCGGTGTGGACGGAGCTTTAACCTCAGACATGACCAGAGTTGGGAACCACTGATTTCGAAGAAGCACACGTTGGGTGTGGAAATAACAAAAGCTTTGGGTGGAAACTGCCAGTGACACTTTAGCTGGGCTTGGTGTTGGCTGTAAAATATCTTTGGGTTAACCGTGACACACACAAATCAAGCAGTTGACATTACGTCATAGTATTTGACCTTCGACTGTGCTGCACGTCACAGAGTCAACATTTTGGTGTAAACGTGGATTTTCTGTCCATCGTGAAGACGCCCATCACTCAGAGCAGTTCTGTTTTTACTACAAGTAACACCTGACCAATCACTGCTGTTTACACGCAGGTCCACAAAAAGTACCGCTGGCGAAAGTCGTTCCTGCGGTGGAAGCACTCTATCAGTCCCTGAGTGCCCAACTGTCCCTGCGGTGGAAAAGCACCTGGTGTTGCCCGTATTCACTTTTGTTGCCTTGTTGTAAATAGATGAGCTGTTACACTCATGTTCAGTGACCAAAGAGTCTGCAAGATTTCATGAGAACCAGACGACAGCTGGTTCCACTAATGACTGGACTTCTGTACCGTTAAGACATAAAACTGCCGCTGTCTGAACCTAATTACTGAATCAGTCACTCGTTCTGCAAAACCATCATTTTCACTTGGGTGCAGGTTGTTTTTGGTGGGGGTTTTTTTTTGGTCATCCACAGAAACGCGTTTTTCACTGTGCAGCAGAGGTTTGTCTTACGTAGACTCCAAAGTGTTCATGCTTGTGAAGTGACGCAACGTCCACACCACAGTGAGCACGGACGAGTCCATGGCTGGTACTAATAGTTGATTTCAATTTCAGTTTATTTAAAAGGGACCATGTGCAATTAAAACATAAATGTTACCATTTGATGCATTGCACCAGAGTTAGCCTTAGGCTAATTTGCTTCTGCATTCCCTGAATACGGATGACACATATAAAAACATCAAACATCACAAATAAATACAACACAACCAAGACGTTAAACATCACTCAACAGACAATGTACTGAATAATGTGCCGTGTACATTATTCAGTACATTGTCCTGGATTACTTTGAGAAGAAAATAGAAGACATTAGGTTAAACATCCCAGCATGCCTTAACCCAGCCACTACACCCCGCTATTTAGGTGGGCACCATTACTGAGGTATTACCTAGAGTCACAGAATTTGATAGTATCTCTGTACGCATGCTGATGAAACTCGTAACGTCAACAAAAAGCACAACCTGTTTGATCCTATACCAACAAAACTTTAAGGACTTGTGGTCCACTCTTGGGCCGACTGTGCTGGAAATGATTAATCTTTAACTTCTGGATCTGTTCCTAAATGTTTCAAATCTGCACTGATTAAGCCGTTACTTAAGAAACCTAATCTTGACCCTAGTGTATTGAAAATATCGGCCAATATCAAATTTATCATTTTGCTGTAAAATTCTGGAAAAAGTGGTGGCAAAAATTATGGAATCACCGGCCTCGGAGGATGTTCATTCAGTTGTTTAATTCATCAGGAAGCTGGCTTTTATATTTTTAATTAATTTATATCAAGTTGTAGAGATTTGGGCAATTGAGAAACAGTGAGGAGCAGCATCTTACATCTCATATATAGTGCAGCAGATAAGAGAATACAACCCCTGGCAAAAATTATGGAATCACCGGCCTCGGAGGATGTTCATTCAGTTGTTTAATTTTGTAGAAAAAAAGCAGATCACAGACATGACACAAAACTAAAGTCATTTCAAATGGCAACTTTCTGGCTTTAAGAAACACTATAAGAAATCAGGAAAAAAAATTGTGGCAGTCAGTAACGGTTACTTTATTAGACCAAGCAGAGGGAAAAAAAATATGGAATCAATTCTGAGGAAAAAATTATGGAATCATGAAAAGCAAAAGAACGCTCCAACACATCACTAGTATTTTGTTGCACCACCTCTGGCTTTTATAACAGCTTGCAGTCTCTGAGGCATGGACTTAATGAGTGACAAACAGTACTCTTCATCAATCTGGCTGCAACTTTCTCTGATTGCTGTTGCCAGATCAGCTTTGCAGGTTGGAGCCTTGTCATGGACCATTTTCTTCAACTTCCACCAAAGATTTTCAATTGGATTAAGATCCGGACTATTTGCAGGCCATGACATTGACCCTATGTGTCTTTTTGCAAGGAATGTTTTCACAGTTTTTGCTCTATGGCAAGATGCATTATCATCTTGAAAAATGATTTCATCATCCCCAAACAGCCTTTCAATTGATGGGATAAGAAAAGTGTCCAAAATATCAATGTAAACTTGTGCATTTATTGATGATGTAATGACAGCCATCTCCCCAGTGCCTTTACCTGACATGCAGCCCCATATCATCAATGACTGGAAATTTACATGTTCTCTTCAGGCAGTCATCTTTATAAATCTCATTGGAACGGCACCAAACAAAAGTTCCAGCATCATCACCTTGCCCAATGCAGATTCGAGATTCATCACTGAATATGACTTTCATCCAGTCATCCACAGTCCACGATTGCTTTTCCTTAGCCCATTGTAACCTTGTTTTTTTTCTGTTTAGGTGTTAATGATGGCTTTTGTTTCGCTTTTCTGTATGTAAATCCCATTTCCTTTAGGCGGTTTCTTACAGTTCGGTCACAGACGTTGACTCCAGTTTCCTCCCGTTCATTCCTCATTTGTTTTGTTGTGCATTTTTGATTTTTGAGACATATTGCTTTAAGTTTTCTGTCTTGACGCTTTGATGTCTTCCTTGGTCTACCAGTATGTTTGCCTTTAACAACCATGTTTGTATTTGGTCCAGAGTTTAGACACATCTGACTGTGAATAACCAACATCTTTTGCAACATTGTGTGATGATTTACCCTCTTTTAAGAGTTTGATAATCCTCTCCTTTGTTTCAATTGACATCTCTCATGTTGGAGCCATGATTCATGTCAGTCCACTTGGTGCAGCAGCTCTCCAAGGTGTGATCACTCTTTTTTAGATGCAGACTAACGAGCAGATCTGATTTGATGCAGGTGTTAGATTTGGGGATGAGAATTTACAGGGTGATTCCATAATTTATTCCTCAGAATTGAGTGAGTCCTATTTTTTTCCCTCTGCTTGGTCTAAAAAAAATTAACCGTTACTGACTGCCACAATTATTTTTCCTGATTTCTTATAGTGTTTCTTAAAGCCAGAAAGTTGCCATTTGAAATGACTTTAGTTTTGTGTCATGTCTGTGATCTGCTTTTTTTTTCTACAAAATTGAACAACTGAATGAACATCCTCAGAGGCCAGTGATTCCATAATTATTGCCAGAGGTTGTATATAGCAGACGAACACACTGATATTTGAGAAGTGAAATGAAGTTTCTAGTATTTACAGAAAGTGTGCAATAATTATTTAAACAAAATTGGGCAGCTGCATAAATTTGGGCACCCTTGTCATTTTATTGATTTGAATACATTTAGCACTAATTATTGGAACACAAAATAGGTTTGGTAAGCTCATTGACCCTTGACCTCCTTACACAGGTGAATCCATTCATGAGAAATGGTATTTAAGGTGGCCATCTGCAAATGTTTCCCCTCTTTGCATCTCTTCTAATGAGTGGCAACACGGGAGCCTCTAAACAACTCTCAAATGACCTGAAAACAAAGATTGTTCAACATCATAGTTTAGGGGAAGGATACAAAAAGCTATCTCAGAGATTTCAGCTTTCAGTTTCCACTGTGAGAAACGTGAGGAAATGGAAGACCACAGGCACAGTACTAGTTAATGCTCGAAGTGGCAGGCCAAGAAAAATCACAGATAAGCTGAAGCGAATGATGGTGAGAAAAGTCACTGTCAACCCACAGACCTGCTCCAAAGACCTACAACGTGATCTTGCTGCAGATAGTGTCTTTGTGCATCGTTCAACTATACAGCGCACTTTGCACAAAGAGATGCTGTATGATGCTGTAATGCAGAGGAAGCCTTTTCTGCGTACATGCCACAAACTGAGTCACTTGAGGTTTGCTAAAGCACATTTGGACAAGCCAGCTGCATTTTAGAATAAGGTGCTGTGGACTGATGAAACTAAAATTAAGTTATTTGGACATAAGGGGCTGTATGCATGGCTGGAAAAAAAAACAGCACCTTACTCTAAATACACCACCAGTTAAACAAAATTGAGTTTTCCTTATGGTGCATTGGCGGAGCTGGTAAAACCACTATTTGCGACCGTAATCCAGCATTACTGTCCACAAATCATCAGACACAAGGGGGTTATTCCCATTCTGATCCAGTTCCAGCGTTTGCATGGATCCGTGTCCACCACTGAAGGCTACACCTTAATCCGCATAATAATATAGTTCGATAAAACTGTTATGCAGAAAAAGGAGGTGGTCGTCTCATCAAAGCATACCATGGCAACAGCTTCATGCCAAACTGGAAATTCTGTGAGCAGAAACCACATCAATACTTTTGTATGGTAGCTTAAATTAATCTATTTTGGTATTGTTGCTATGCTACTTTCTCTCTCAGCTGATGGTGCCATTATTGACATCTGCATAGTTGCACGGTCAGGGCGCGGAGTAATACATCAAATGTGAAACCGTCATATACATTTTGCCACTGTCCACGCGATATTTTATAGTCTGAAATCTCACGATTAACCAATCAGATTTCCAGACAAAAAAAAAATGTAGTTGGATTAGAATGTAGATTACCGAGGGGCTGAATACTTTTTCAAGACACTAAATGCAGAGCTGAAGTCCACAAGCAAGAGAGACTTTGTTTATTGGAGTACACAATGGTAAATAGACTGCATTTATATAGCGCTTTTCTAGCTGCATCAAATGCTCAAAGTGCTTTACAATAATGCCTCACATTCACCCTGATGTCAGGGTGCTGCCATACAAGGCGCCCACTGCACACCGGGACCAATGGGCAACAAGGGATTAAAGACCTTGCCTGAGGGCCCTTAGTGATTTTCCGGTCAGGCTGGGATTTGAACCGAGGATCCTCTGGTCTCAAGCCCAACGCTTAACCACTAGACCGTCACCTCCCCTCTTGCTTCTTCATGTTGTTTGTATATTTTGTTTCCTCGTCATAATAAAGTTTCCAAACTGCAAAATATCACATTGACACGACTCACGAAGCAACAAATTCAATGAACATCTTTTTGTACACAGTAAAATTTCTCACTTTCAGTGTCACTCGTGTGCAAACTTGTTTTTGATAACGTGTATTAACGTGCACGTAGATGATGCAACAATGCATCACACTGCACCGGACACGTCAGTCTGGTCGGCAGGGCGCAGCCTTCAAAATAAAACGGCTCCACTTCCTCCACGTTTTGGTGTCTAAATTTATTGCAAAGAAAGAGTTTAAATATAGACCAGTTTAGAAAAATAACCCGGCAGCTGAATTGGTAGTCTATTTAATTTTAAGGACATTTTGACTGCGCATAAGTACTTTAAGAAAAGGGAAGAGCACAGTGACGTATATAGGGGAGGAAGGTGCACACAGGTGGACCACAGTCAAAAAAATAAAAAGGTGGCCCACAGTCAAAAAAATAAAAAGGTGGCCCACAGTCAAAAAAAAAAGGTGGACCACAGTCAAAAAAAAAAGGTGGACCACAGTAAAAAAAAAAAAAAAAGCTGGACCACAGTCAAAAAAAATAAAAGGTGGACCACAGTCAAAAAAGGTGGACCACAGTAAAAAAAAAAAAGAAAAAAAAAGTGGACCACAGTCCAAAAAAAAAAAAAAAGGTGGACCACAGTCAAAAAAGAACGGTGGACCACAGTACAAAAAAAAAAAAAAAAGTGGACCACAGTCCAAAAAAAAAAAAAAAGGTGGACCACAGTCAAAAAAGAAAGGTGGACCACAGTCCAAAAAAAAAAAAGGTGGCCCACAGTCGAAAAAGAAAGGTGGACCACAGTAAAAAAAAAAAAAAAAAGTGGACCACAGTCCAAAAAAAAAAAAAAAAGGTGGACCACAGTCAAAAAAGAAAGGTGGACCACAGTCCAAAAAAAAAAAAAAAGGTGGCCCACAGTCAAAAAAAAAGAAAGGTGGCCCACAGTCCAAAAAAAAGGTGGCCCACAGTAAAAAAAAAAAAAAAAAAGGTGGACCACAGTAAAAAAAAAAAAGGTGGACCACAGTAAAAAAAAAAAAAAAAAAAAGGTGGACCACAGTAAAAAAAAAAAAGGTGGACCACAGTAAAAAAAAAAAAAAAGGTGGACCACAGTCAAAAAAAAAAAGGTAGACCACAGTAAAAAAAAAAAAAAGTGGACCACAGTAAAAAAAAAAAAAAGGTAGACCACAGTAAAAAAAAAAAAAAAAAAAAAGGTGGACCACAGTCAAAAAAAAAAGGTGGACCACAGTCAAAAAAGAAAGGTGGACCACAGTAAAAAAAAAAAAAAGGTAGACCACAGTAAAAAAAAAAAAAAGTGGACCACAGTCAAAAAAAAAAGGTGGACCACAGTCCAAAAAAAAAGGTGGCCCACAGTCAAAAAAAAAAAAAAAAAAGAAAGGTGGCCCACAGTCCAAAAAAAAGGTGGCCCACAGTTAAAAAAAAAAAAAAAAAAAGGTGGACCACAGTCCAAAAAAATAAAAAAAAAAGGTGGCCCACAGTCAAAAAAAAAAAAAAAAAAAGTGGACCACAGTCAAAAAAAAAAAAAAAAAGGTGGCCCACAGTCCAAAAAAATAAAAAAAAAAGGTGGCCCACAGTCAAAAAAAAAAAAAAAAAAAAGTGGACCACAGTCAAAAAAAAAAAAAAAAAAGGTGGCCCACAGTCTGTGAAGGAGGTGCAAGCTGAAAGAAATAAAAGTCTACGGTGGTTTGGAGGATGACTTCAGAGGAAAGAAAAAGAAGAGAGTGAGAGCAACAAGGATCAGACCAGGAAGGTGAAGGAGGAAGAAGACTGGTGTGAAATTCAGGTAGCAGGTGAGAGAGGTCCTGGATGGAGGGCAGTGATTTTGGACAACAGGAAAAATACTGCAGATGTGATGGAGACAGACAGGAAGGTCCCGGGTGAGACATCTGGACAGCAGAAACAAGACAAGGAGGCTTGATGGTGTAACAAGATCCAGTAAAGCGAAAGTGAAATCGGAAGTGGCAAAAGCTAAAGACAAGTCATTTAGCAAACTGAACAAGACGTTTAATAGTAAGAAAGGAGAAAAGGAGTTGATGAAGGATGATGTGCAGAGCTGCAGAGGCATGAAGATACAGAGTAGTCGAATCATAGTGACATCTGATTCTGATTATTTTCTTACATCATCATGGATTTTTTGTTTTGTTTGCCTTACAACAGCACAAAGAGCTGCGCATGTGATTTCTGCAAAATACAGATAATCCCTGTGTTGAGTGAGTTTGAATTCTAATTCCTACAATATTCCAATTAATGTATTATTTGTTTATATATAATATAGATAAACACCCTGACGTACATAAAAGGAGATTTTTTATAAGGAGCATTAAAGGTGCGTTTTGCCGTCTTTTCCTCACGATGGCGCTGCAGTGTGTTCGTGCTTTTATTTTGAAGAGTAAACGCTGCACATGTGACAATAGATGTGCAGATAGTCGCGAGCTTGACGGTCTGGACGTCATCCTCTTCATTCTCCTCCGCCGGCCTCTGAAATAAAAGGTAAAGATGATTTATGTTTTGTTCGTTTAACTCAGCAGCTTTGAGGAAATTATAGATTTCACTCGTGTGTTTCCAGTAACTTTATTTTTTTTAAAGATAGATAAATGTTTTTGAAAGTTTCTTTCAAAAACATTTATCTTTTTTTAAAAACACAAAGAAGTTTGTGTTTGTCAGGAGATCTGTCCACATGGACAGTTTGAGGGTGTGATGAACAGGTTTTAGTTGTGTTCTCAGAGACTTATTTTTTTAATGAATAAAATGTTCATTTATTGGGCCCTTAACAAAAAAGGTATGAGCTAAAAGCTGAAGCTTTGTCCTCATATTAATTAACTTTATAACAGATGAAGCGGCTGTACTCTGCGTTGTGTTGTTATGACTCCGCCTATTTGCTCTCCTCGGGACGCGAACTCACAAGCTCCGGCATGAGAGTCGGACTCTCTAACCAGCAAGCTGAAACCCATGGCTCTGGCTTTGTGCCAGAGAAAACTTTTTGACCTGTTGGGAGTGAGATTTGCTAACTACATCTGCACAGCGACATCTGCTGGCCTCCGTTACACAGAGAAGAATTTTCAAGTTCAAAAAAATGCAAAAATGCAATTGGAGCAGTTAGGGGGCTATTCAAATGGGCCAACTAGTAAGATATCACTCCTGAAAATGATCTTTGCCATATCACGTGAGGTAAATCTGCCAGCAGCACGAAGCTCGTACACTGTGGCCAAACAGGAAGTGCCAAATTTTGAATTCACAGTGAAACAGGTCATGTCAAATGTCAAACACTTCCTAGAGCAACACTTCCTGGATTGACAGATGAGATCCCATGGACTCTCGTGGGAGCTTGGTGTCAAGTTCACACTGAAACAGGAAGTACCAAATTTTGAGTCAACAGTGAAACAGGAAATGTCAAATGTTGAATACTTCCTGGCATGGGTGGAGCTAGTGCAGAGGCCAGGGTTGGACTGGACTCCCCTGAAATCCAATTGGACTCAGATGATTGACATGTCACAGCACCACACATCTGGTTGAAAAGAGCTGCATTTTGAAATCAGTGAGCCACATCGACTGCTAGGTTCCTCCTGTCCAGTAGTTGGTGCTGTGTACCACAAAAAGTTCTAATCCACCTTCGTAGAAGAAGAAAAAATGTTTGCCTCAGATTTGAACTGAACACGTTGTTTGAACCGTGGACTTCTAATGACACCAAACTTATATTGGTGAGTAAACGACTGTATTTTATGCCAGAAATGAGGTCCAGGTTGTTTAAAACAGCATTTCTCCTTTAATTTGGGGGGGCCTTATGCTGCGTTGATACATAACGATGGCAAGTCACGAATACCACGAAGTATACATTCTTGACCGCTGATCACGAATGTGATTATTCGGGGCAGAGGCGTCAGGTGTCCTCAGGAACTGCCGCAACCTGTTACCACGCGTGACAACGAATGGCACGTGTTGCTGGAGAATTATCAGGAACCATTATGCACGGTCAAGAATAATGTTCCCCCTTGTTGTGCGCTATCATGCGTAACAATGCATCATTAAGTTCTGTCATGTGAATGAGGTGAATTGTCTTCCACACACACACACCCATATTCCTCCATCAACTGCTGAACAATTCAGGTCGCCCCAGTTTGCTCCTCAAAATGCACAGCAGAAGAACTTTGTGATTGCATGATTAGTTGGGCTCTGTGCCATGGAGTGGTGCGAAGAGGAGACGGACAGAGCCAGATGTGTGGTTTCACGTGGCTCTTGTCTCACTTGTTTTCCCAAACATCGGGCACATACAGCAGGTGGAACACCTGCAGGAGTGCGCTGATGAGCATTGGAACAAAACTTTTAGCCGACTTGGTGTCACTGTCCTTCTTTGGCATACTGCAGCAATGAAACTGAATGCGATACAGCAGGGTTTAATTGTGCGCACGTCAGACAAGAACGCTGTCACGCTCTATTAAGGATCACCACTAATCAAGACGGATCAATACGCTCATTTGCGACCTCCACAGCATGAGGTGAAATGAAGATGGTGCATGACATTCATGGAAGATTTTTTTACAGCCAAAAACATGCTCCACGAAAATTACAAATATCACGCACCAACACGCACTATTAAGAAACCTATTCAGATGCATTAAGTCACGTTAAGACTGTCAGCAATGTGCCAAGAATGACACAAATATGACATTCGTAATGGATCTTGCCTATGTGTAAACGCACCATTATATGTACACATGTTTAAGCTAACAGACAGCAGCTGTGTTGGTTTATTAGTGCAGCAGATAACTGAAACAATCCTTCAAATGGTGATACAAGCAACAAATTCAGCACATACAATAGTGACAGGTAGCCAGTCTGCTACAAATGGACTAAAATGCTTGATTTTAGGGTTTACAAATGTTTTTGACCCTTAAACTTTACCAGCAAAAAAAAAAATGTTATCGGACTGAAAGTTATCTGAAGATAATTGGTCCAATGGTTTTAAAACTTATCTAAAAAGGTAATCCAATAGCAAAAACATTAGCTTTGATAATTATCTGCTATTGGATTAGCTGAACTGTGTCCACCACTGCATCACTGATTAAGAAACTTGACTCTCTCTCCTCTTTTGTTCACTCAGCAATCAGAAATTTGCGTGTTACATTTGACCAGGCTCTCAAATTTGACGTTCACGTTACCAGTCTTTTGCAATCTTGCTTCTATCATTTATGAAAACATTGCCCACCTTAGAAACATTGTGTCTCAAGCTGAGCTGGAACAGATCATTTATGCCTTTATTTCTTCATGTTTTGATTACTGTAATTCACTGTTCCCTAGTCTCAGTAAGTCTTTGCTGGACTGCCTACAAATGGTCCAGAATACGGTTGCAAGGCTCCTTACAAGGTCTTTTACAACCCCAATTCCAATGAAGTTGGGACGTTGTGTAAAATGTAGATAAAAACAGAATACAATGTTTTGCAAATCCTCTTCAACGTATATTCATTTGAATACACCACAAAGACAAGATATTTAATGTTCAAACTGATAAGCTTTCTTGTTTTGTGCAAATATTTGCTCATTTTGAAATGGATGCCTGCAACACGTTTCAAAAAAGGTGGGACAGTGGTATGTTTACCACTGTGTTACTTCACCTTTCCTTCTAACAACACTCAATAAGCGTTTGGGAACTGAGGACACTAATTGTTGAAGCTTTGTAGGTGGAACTTTTCCCATTCTTACTTGATGTACGACTTCTGTTGTTCAACAGTCCGGGGTCTCCGTTGTTGTATTTTATGCTTCATAATGCGCCATACATTTTCAATGGGCGACAGGTCTGGACTGCAGGCAGGCCAGTCTAGTACCTGCACTCTTTTACTGCAAAGCCACGCTGTTGTAACACGTGCAGAATGTGGCTTGGCATTGTCTTGCTGAAATAAGCCGGGACGTCCCTGAAAAAGACGTTGCATGGATAGCAGCATGTGTTGCTCCAAAACCTGGATGTACCTTTCAGCATTGATGGTGCCATCACAGATGTGTAAGTTGCCCATGCCATGGGCACTAACACACCCTCATACCATCACAGATGCTGGCTTTTGACCTTTGCACTGGTAACAATCTGGATGGTCCACATCTTTTGTCTGGAGGATACGACATCCATGATTTCCAAAAACAATTTGAAATGTGGACTCATCAGACCACAGCACACTTTTCTACTTTGCGTCTGTCCATTTCAAATGAGCTCGGGCGCAGAGAAGGTGGCGGCATTTTTGGATGTTGTTGATGTTTGGCTTTTGCTTTACATTGTAGAGTTTTAACTTGCACTTGTAGATGCAGCGACGAACTGTGTTAACTGACAATGGTTTTCTGAAGTGTTGCTGAGCCCACGGGGTAAGATCCTTTACACAATGATGTTGGTTTTTAATGCAGTGCCGCCTGAGGGATTGAAGGTCACGGGCATTCAGTGTTGGTTTTCGGGCTTGTTCCTTATGTGTAGAAAGTTCTCCACATTCTCTGAAACTTCTGAATATATTATGGACTGTAGATGATGGACTCCTGAAATTCCTTGCAATTGAACATTGATAAACATTGTTCTTAAACTGTTGGACTATTTTTTCACGCAGTTGTTCACAAAGTGGTGATCCTCAGCCCATCTTTGCTTGTGAACCGCTGAGCCTTTTGGGGATGCTCCTTTTATACCCAATCATGACACTCACAATTAGTGTCCTCAGGTGCCAAATGCTTATTGAGTGTTGTTAGAAGGAAAGGCGATGTAACACAGTGATAAACATACCACTGTCTCAGCTTTTTTGAAACGTGTTGAGGGCATTATTTACATTTTAAACAACATCCCAACTTCATTGGAATTGGGGTTGAAAGTGGTCTCACGTCCTCTTTGCATTGGCTCCAAATTCAGTTCAGGCTGCAATTTAAAATGTTGGTGATGACTTTTAGAGTTCTGCAAGGTCAAATGCTACTTTACATCAGTGAACTCTGTGACAACAGGTCTCTGAGGTCCTTGGACCAGAACCTGTTGGTTGTGCCAAGGCTGAAGACAAAAGGAGATTGGGCATTTGAGGTTGTGTCACCCAAACTGTGGAATGCACTGCCACTACGCCTATGTTGTGTGGACTCTGTTGGAACTTTTAAGGAGAAGCTCAAGACCTATTTGTCCAGATTTGCTTTTAACTAGTTTTATGTTATTGCTGTTTTTAGTTTCTGTATTTTTATTTCTGTGTTCTTAAATTCCTGTACAGCACTTTGTGATTTTATCTTGAAAGGTGCTTTACAAATAAACTATTTTCAATTTAACTGATTTAGTAAATATTGTTAATTTTCACAACTGAAGAATGCAAGTTTGTCTTTGTGCAGATTTTAGGCCATTTTGTTCACATTACACGCCACAGTTTTTATTGTTAACATTTTACACTCAAGTAAATCACTTAACACTTTGTCTCACTCTGCCCTTTTCCTTCTGCAGCTCTAAGATGTGTGGTATTTGGGCTTTGTTTGGCAGTGATGAGTGCCTGTCAGTTCAGTGCACCAGTGCCATGAAGATTGCTCACAGGGGTCCTGATGCCTTCCGATTTGAGAATGTTAACGGCTTCACTAACTGCTGTTTTGGCTTCCACCGGCTGACGATTGTTGATCAGCTTTATGGCATGCAGCCTCTGCGCATCAAGAAGTTTCCTTTCTTGTGGCTCTGTTACAATGGAGAGATTTATAATCATCACACGGTAAGACATTCTATTTGCATCTCTCAAGCCCATGAAATGTTACTTTTCAATGACCCTTCTTCAATAATATTGCCCAGTGGCATAAGTAAGACTACCAGATGACTTCCTTTGTCAACAGTAATAATCTGTTTGGCCACTTTATCATATTTGCTGGCCATGCAATACAGGGTTGGCTTATAGACCATCTAAAACCTTTTTATTTATATATATATATATATATATATATATATATATATATATCAATCAATCAACTCAATCAACTTTTTTCTTATATAGCGCCAAATCACAACAAACAGTTGCCCCAAGGCGCTCCATATTGCAAGGCAAGGCCATACAATAACCATGAAAAACCCCAACGGTCAAAACGACCCCCTATGAGCAAGCACTTGGCCACAGTGGGAAGGAAAAACTCTCTTTTAACAGGAAGAAACCTCCAGCAGAACCAGGCTCAGGGAGGGGCAGTCTTCTGCTGAGACTGGTTGGGGCTGAGGGAAAGAACCAGGAAAAAGACATGCCGAGAAGGGGGGCAGAGATCGATCACTAATGATTAAATGCAGAGTGATGCATACGGAGCAAAAAAAGAAAGAAACAGTGCATCATGGGAACCCCCCACAGTCTACGTCTAAAGCAACATAACCAAGGGATGGTCCAGGGTCACCCGATCCAACCCTAACTATAAGCCTTAGCGAAAAGGAAAGTTTTAAGCCTAATCTTAAAAGTAGAGAGGGTATCTGTCTCCCTGATCTGAATTGGGAGCTGGTTCCACAGGAGAGGAGCCTGAAAGCTGAAGGCTCTGCCTCCCATTCTACTCTTACAAACCCTAGGAACCACAAGTAAGCCCGCAGTCTGAGAGCGAAGCGCTCTAATGGGGTAATATGGTACTACGAGGTCCCTAAGATAAGATGGGACCTGATTATTCAAAACCTTATAAGTAAGAAGAAGAATTTTAAATTCTATTCTAGAATTAACAGGAAGCCAATGAAGAGAGGCCAACACGGGTGAGATATGCTCTCTCCTGCTAGTCCCCGTCAGTACTCTAGCTGCAGCATTCTGAACCAACTGAAGGCTTTTTAGGGAACTTTTAGGACAACCTGATAATAATGAATTACAATAGTCCAGCCTAGAGGAAATAAATGCATGAATTAGTTTTTCAGCATCACTCTGAGACAAGACCTTTCTGATTTTAGAAATATTGCGTAAATGCAAAAAGGCAGTCCTACATATTTGTTTAATATGCGCTTTGAATGACATATCCTGATCAAAAATAACTCCAAGATTTCTCACAGTATTACTAGAGATCAGGGAAATGCCATCCAGAGTAACGATCTGGTTAGACACCATGCTTCTAAGATTTGTGGGGCCAAGTACAATAACTTCAGTTTTATCTGAGTTTAAAAGCAGGAAATTAGAGGTCATCCATGTCTTTATGTCTGTAAGACAATCCTGCAGTTTAGCTAATTGGTGTGTATCCTCTGGCTTCATGGATAGATAAAGCTGGGTATCATCTGCGTAACAATGAAAATTTAAGCAATACTGTCTAATAATACTGCCCAAGGGAAGCATGTATAAAGTGAATAAAATTGGTCCTAGCACAGAACCTTGTGGAACTCCATAATTAACTTTAGTCTGTGAAGAAGATTCCCCATTTACATGAACAAACTGTAATCTATTAGACAAATATGATTCAAACCACCGCAGCGCAATGCCTTTAATACCTATGACATGCTCTAATCTCTGTAATAAAATTTTATGGTCAACAGTATCAAAAGCAGCACTGAGGTCCAACAGAACAAGCACAGAGATAAGTCCACTGTCTGAAGCCATAAGAAGATCATTTGTAACCTTCACTAATGCTGTTTCTGTACTATGATGAATTCTAAAACCTGACTGAAACTCTTCAAATAGACCATTCCTCTGCAGGTGATCAGTTAGCTGTTTTACAACTACCCTCTCAAGAATCTTTGAGAGAAAAGGAAGGTTGGAGATTGGCCTATAATTAGCTAAGATAGCTGGGTCAAGTGATGGCTTTTTAAGTAATGGTTTAATTACTGCCACCTTAAAGGCCTGTGGTACATAACCAACTAACAAAGATAGATTGATCATATTTAAGATTGAAGCATTAAATAATGGTAGGACTTCCTTGAGCAGCCTGGCAGGAATGGGGTCTAATAAGCATGTTGATGGTTTGGATGAAGTAACTAATGAAAATAACTCAGGCAGAACAATCGGAGAGAAAGAGTCTAACCAAATACCGGCATCACTGAAAGCAGCCAAAGATAACGATACATCTTTGGGATGGTTATGAGTATTTTTTTCTCTAATAGTCAAAATTTTGTTAGCAAAGAAAGTCATGAAGTCATCACTAGTTAAAGTTAATGGAATACTCAGCTCAATAGAGCTCTCACTCTTTGTCAGCCTGGCTACAGTGCTGAAAAGAAACCTGGGGTAGTTCTTATTTTCTTCAATTAGTGATGAGTAGAAAGATGTCCTAGCTTCACGGAGGGCTTTCTTATAGAGCAACAAACTCTTTTTCCAGGCTAAGTGAAGATCTTCTAAATTAGTGAGACGCCATTTCCTCTCCAACTTACGGGTTATCTGCTTTAAGCTACGAGTTTGTGAGTTATACCACGGAGTCAGACACTTCTGATTTAAAGCTCTCTTTTTCAGAGGAGCTACAGCATCCAAAGTTGTCTTCAATGAGGATGTAAAACTATTGACGAGATACTCTAGCTCCCTTACAGAGTTTAGGTAGCTACTCTGCTCTGTGTTGGTATATGACATTAGAGAACATAAAGAAGGAATCATATCCTTAAACCTAGTTACAGCGCTTTCTGAAAGACTTCTAGTGTAATGAAACTTATTCCCCACTGCAGGGTAGTCCATCAGGGTAAATGTAAATGTTATTAAAAAATGATCAGACAGAAGGGAGTTTTCAGGGAATACTGTTAAGTCTTCTATTTCCATACCATAAGTCAGAACAAGATCTAAAATATGATTAAAGTGGTGGGTGGACTCATTTACTTTTTGAGCAAAGCCGATAGAGTCTAATAATAGATTAAATGCAGTGTTGAGGCTGTCATTCTCAGCATCTGTGTGGATGTTAAAATCGCCCACTATAATTATCTTATCTGAGCTAAGCACTAAGTCAGACAAAAGGTCTGAAAATTCACAGAGAAACTCACAGTAACGACCAGGTGGACGATAGATAATAACAAATAAAACTGGTTTTTGGGACTTCCAATTTGGATGGACATGACTAAGAGACAAGCTTTCAAATGAATTAAAGCTCTGTCTAGGTTTTTGATTAATTAATAAGCTGGAATGGAAGATTGCTGCTAATCCTCCGCCCCGGCCCATGCTACGAGCATTCTGACAGTTAGTGTGACTCGGGGGTGTTGACTCATTTAAACTAACATATTCATCCTGCTGTAACCAAGTTTCTGTTAGGCAGAATAAATCAATACGTTGATCAATTATTATATCATTTACCAACAGGGACTTAGGAGAAAGAGACCTAATGTTTAATAGACCACATTTAACTGTTTTAGTCTGTGGTGCAATTGAAGGTGCTATATTATTTTTTCTTTTTGAATTTTTATGCTTAAATAGATTTTTGCTAGTTATTGGTGGTCTGGGAGCAGGCACCGTCTCTACGGGGATGGGGTAATAAGGGAATGGCAGGGGGAGAGAAGCTGCAGAGAGGTGTATAAGACCACAGCTCTGCCTCCTGGTCCCAACGCTAGACAGTCACAGTTTGGAGGATCCAAAAAAATTGGCCAGATTTCTAGAAATGAGAGCTGCTCCCTCTAAAGTGGGATGGATGCCGTCTCTCCTAACAAGACCAGGTTTTCCCCAGAAGCTTTGCCAATTATCAATGAAGCCCACCTCATTTTTTGGACACCACTCAGACAGCCAGCAATTCAAGGAGAACATGCGGCTAAACATGTCACTCCCGGTCTGATTGGGGAGGGGCCCAGAGAAAACAACAGAGTCCGACATTGTTTTTGCAAAGTTACACACCGATTTAATGTTAATTTTAGTGACCTCCGATTGGCGTAACCGAGTGTCATTACTGCCGACGTGAATTACAATCTTACCAAATTTACGCTTAGCCTTAGCCAGCAATTTCAAATGTCCTTCGATGTCGCCTGCTCTGGCCCCCGGAAGACAATTGACAATGGTTGCTGGTGTCGCTAACTTCACATTTCTCAAAACAGAGTCGCCAATAACCAGAGTTTGATCCTCGGCGGGTGTGTCGTCGAGTGGGGAAAAACGGTTAGAGATGTGAACGGGTTGACGGTGTACACGGGGCTTCTGTTTAGGGCTACGCTTCCTCCTCACAGTCACCCAGTCAGCCTGCTTTCCCGACTGCACGGGATCTGCCAGGGGGGAACTAACGGCGGCTAAGCTACCTTGGTCCGCACCGACTACAGGGGCCTGGCTAGCTGTAGAATTTTCCACGGTGCGGAGCCGAGCCTCCACTTCGCCCAGCCTGGCCTCCAAAGCTACGAATAAGCTGCACTTATTACAAGTACCGTTACTGCTAAAGGAGGCCGAGGAATAACTAAACATTTCACACCCAGAGCAGAAAAGTGCGGGAGAGACAGGAGAAGCCGCCATGCTAAATTGGCTAAGAGCTAGTAGCTGCGCTAAGCTAGCGGATTCCCAAAAACACACAAAGTAAATAATGTGCAAATAATCCAAAGGTGATTCAGCAGAAGGAGTGCCCCAATCAAGGCACCAAACAGGCCATGAAGCAGCACAGGCAACGCACGACAACGGTGCTAAAATAAAATAAAAATAAAAAAAAATAAAAACGAAAGCGTTAGCAAGCTAGTTAGCCTGCCAACGCTAATAAAAGTTAGCTGATAAAAGTGCTCCGTCGCGATGTTTCGACCGTTAGAGGTCTTCCTTAGGCGTTGGAGCACAGTAAAAAGTTAAAAAAAATTAAAAAGTAAAAAAGTAAAGAAAAGTGAAAAAGACTGTTAGTTCAAGTCCAAAGCAGCAGGTAGCAGTCTCTGTGTAAACAGTCCCAACAGAGAGCCCTCCAAATCCAACCTACTACCCGAACAAGACTCGTGGAAGGCTGGTAAGTGAACGTGGAAATACAACAAACTGCCCGAATTTGAGAGTTGTTTAGAAGCTCCCAAGTTGCTACTCATTAGATTACAAAAACAATATTTGTTTTTGTAATGCTGATGTCTTATAATGCTGATGTCAATGATCTTCTTATGGCCTCAGACAGTGGACTCATCTCTGTGCTCGTCCTGTTAGACCTCAGTGCTGCTTTTGATACTGTTGACCATAAAATTTTATTACAGAGATTAGAGCATGCCATAGGTATTAAAGGCACTGCGCTGCGGTAGTTTGAATCATATTTATCTAATGGATTACAATTTGTTGATGTAAATGGGGAGTCTTCTTCACAGACTAAGATTAATTATGGAGTTCCACAAGGTTCTGTGCTAGGACCAATTTTATTCACTTTATACATGCTTCCCTTAGGCAGTATTATTAGAAAGCATTGCTTAAATTTTCATTGTTACGCAGATGATACCCAGCTTTATCTATCCATGAAGCCAGAGGACATACACCAATTAGTTAAACTGCAGGAATGTCTTACAGACATAAAGACATGGATGACCTCTAATTTCCTGCTTTTAAATTCAGATAAAACTGAAGTTATTGTACTTGGCCCCACACATCTTAGAAACATGGTGTCTAACCAGATCCTTACTCTGGATGGCATTACCCTGACCTCCAGTAATACTGTGAGAACTCTTGGAGTCATTTTTGATCAGGATATGTCATTCAATGCGCATATTAAGCAAATATGTAGGACTGCTTTTTAGCATTTGCGCAATATCTCTAAAATTAGAAAGGTCTTGTCTCAGAGTGATGCTGAAAAACTAATTCATGCATTTATTTCCTATAGGCTGGACTATTGTAATTCATTATTATCAGGTTATCCTAAAAGTTCCCTGAAAAGCCTTCAGTTAATTCAAAATGCTGCAGCTAGAGTACTGACGGAGACTAGAAGGAGAGAGCATATTTCACCCATATTGGCCTCTCTTCATTGGCTTCCTGTTAATTCTAGAATAGAATTTAAAATTCTTATTCTTACTTATAAGGTTTTGAATAATCAGGTCCCATCTTATCTTAGGGACCTCATAGTGGTGGTTGGCTCTCACTGCGGTATTGTATCACTTCCTGTTCCGGAGCACGGCGGTGTTTTGCTGTATCTGTTAGCTGTTTAATCTGCGCAGTTAGATTGATCTAGTTAACTAGATAACGATTTGTTTCACAGTGTAATCTTCACGTGCCTTAACTAAAGCACTCCCTCTGCTGAATCACCTCTAAATTATTTACACATTATTCACTTTGTGTGTTTTTAGGAATCCGCTAGCTTAGCGCAGCTACTAGCTCTTAGCCGGTTTAGCATGGCGGCTTCTCCTGTCTCTCCTGCACTTTTCTGCTCTGGGTGTGAAATGTTTAGTTATTCCTCGGCCTCCTCTAGCAGTAATGGTACTTGTAATAAGTGTAGCTTATTCGTAGCTTTGGAGGCCAGGCTGGGCGAATTGGAGACTAGGCTCCGCACCGTGGAAAATTCTACAGCTAGCCAGGCCCCTGTGGTCGGTGCGGACCAAGGTAGCTTAGCCGCCGTTAGTTTCCCTCTGGCAGATCCCGAGCAGCCGGGAAAGCAGGCCGACTGGGTGACTGTGAGGAGGAAGCGTAGTTGTAAACAGAAGCCCCCTGTACACCGCCAACCCGTTCACATTTCTAACCGTTTTTCCCCACTCGATGACACACCCGCCGAGGATCAAACTCTGGTTATTGGCGACTCTGTTTTGAGAAATGTGAAGTTAGCGACACCAGCAACCATAGTCAATTGTCTTCCGGGGGCCAGAGCAGGCGACATTGAAGGAAATTTGAAACTGCTTGCTAAGGCTAAGCGTAAATTTGGTAAGATTGTAATTCACGTCGGCAGTAATGACACCCGGTTACGCCAATCGGAGGTCACTAAAATTAACATTGAATCGGTGTGTAACTTTGCAAAAAAAATGTCGGACTCTGTAGTTTTCTCTGGGCCCCTCCCCAATCGGACCGGGAGTGACATGTTTAGCCGCATGTTCTCCCTGAATTGCTGGCTGTCTGAGTGATGTCCAAAAAATGAGGTGGGCTTCATAGATAGTTGGCAAAGCTTCTGGGGAAAACCTGGTCTTGTTAGGAGAGACGGCATCCATCACACTTTGGATGGAGCAGCTCTCATTTCTAGAAATCTGGCCAATTTTCTTAAATCCTCCAAACCGTGACTATCCAGGGTTGGGACCAGGAAGCAGAGTTGTAGTCTTACACACCTCTCTGCAGCTTCTCTCCCCCTGCCATCCTCTCATTACCCCATCCCCGTAGAGACGGTGCTTGCTCCCAGACCACCAATAACTAGCAAAAATCTATTTAAGCATAAAAATTCAAAAAGAAAAAATAATATAGCACCTTCAACTGCACCACAGACTAAAACAGTTAAATGTGGTCTATTAAACATTAGGTCTCTTTCTTCTAAGTCCCTGTTAGTAAATGATATAATAATTGGTCAACATATTGATTTATTCTGCCTTAGAGAAACCTGGTTACAGCAGGATGAATATGTTAGTTTAAATGAGTCAACACCCCCGAGTCACACTAACTGCCAGAATGCTCGTAGCACGGGCCGAGGCGGAGGATTAGCAGCAATCTTCCATTCCAGCTTATTAATTAATCAAAAACCAAGACAGAGCTTTAATTCATTTGAAAGCTTGACTCTTAGTCCTGTCCATCCAAATTGGAAGTCCCAAAAACCAGTTTTATTTGTTATTATCTATCGTCCACCTGGTCATTACTGTGAGTTTCTCTGTGAATTTTCAGACCTTTTGTCTGACTTAGTGCTTAGCTCAGATAAGATAATTATAGTGGGCGATTTTAACATCCACACAGATGCTGAGAATGACAGCCTCAACACTGCATTTAATCTATTATTAGACTCAATTGGCTTTGCTCAAAATGTAAATGAGTCCACCCACCACTTTAATCATATCTTAGATCTTGTTCTGACTTATGGTATGGAAATTGAAGACTTAACAGTATTCCCTGAAAACTCCCTTCTGTCTGATCATTTCTTAATAACATTTACATTTACTCTGATGGACTACCCAGCAGTGGGGAATAAGTTTCATTACACTAGAAGTCTTTCAGAAAGCGCTGTAACTAGGTTTAAGGATATGATTCCTTCTTTATGTTCTCTAATGCCATATACCAACACAGTGCAGAGTAGCTACCTAAACTCTGTAAGTGAGATAGAGTATCTCGTCAATAGTTTTACATCTTCATTGAAGACAACTTTGGATGCTGTAGCTCCTCTGAAAAAGAGAGCTTTAAATCAGAAGTGCCTGACTCCGTGGTATAACTCACAAACTCGCAGCTTAAAGCAGATAACCCGTAAGTTGGAGAGGAAATGACGTCTCACTAATTTAGAAGATCTTCACTTAGCCTGGAAAAAGAGTCTGTTGCTCTATAAAAAAAAGCCCTCCGTAAAGCTAGGACATCTTACTACTCATCACTAATTGAAGAAAATAAGAACAACCCCAGGTTTCTTTTCAGCACTGTAGCCAGGCTGACAAAGAGTCAGAGCTCTATTGAGCCGAGTATTCCTTTAACTTTAACTAGTAATGACTTCATGACTTTCTTTGCTAATAAAATTTTAACTATTAGAGAAAAAATTACTCATAACCATCCCAAAGACGTATCGTTATCTTTGGCTGCTTTCAGTGATGCCGGTATTTGGTTAGACTCTTTCTCTCCGATTGTTCTGTCTGAGTTATTTTCATTAGTCACTTCCTCCAAACCATCAACATGTCTATTAGACCCCATTCCTACCAGGCTGCTCAAGGAAGCCCTACCATTATTTAATGCTTCAATCTTAAATATGATCAATCTATCTTTATTAGTTGGCTATGTACCACAGGCTTTTAAGGTGGCAGTAATTAAACCATTACTTAAAAAGCCATCACTTCACCCAGCTATCTTAGCTAATTATAGGCCAATCTCCAACCTTCCTTTTCTCTCAAAAATTCTTGGAAGGGTAGTTGTAAAACAGCTAACTGATCATCTGCAGAGGAATGGTCTATTTGAAGAGTTTCAGTCAGGTTTTAGAATTCATCATAGTACAGAAACAGCATTAGTGAAGGTTACAAATGATCTTCTTATGGCCTCAGACAGTGGACTCATCTCTGTGCTTGTTCTGTTAGACCTCCGTGCTGCTTTTGATACTGTTGACCATAAAATTTTATTACAGAGATTAGAGCATGCCATAGGTATTAAAGGCACTGCGCTGCGGTGGTTTGAATCATATTTATCTAATAGATTACAATTTGTTCATGTAAATGGGGAATCTTCTTCACAGACTAAGGTTAATTATGGAGTTCCACAAGGTTCTGTGCTAGGACCAATTTTATTCACTTTATACATGCTTCCCTTAGGCAGTATTATTAGACGGCATTGCTTAAATTTTCATTGTTACGCAGATGATACCCAGCTTTATCTATCCATGAAGCCAGAGGACACACACCAATTAGCTAAACTGCAGGATTGTCTTACAGACATAAAGACATGGATGACCTCTAATTTCCTGCTTTTAAACTCAGATAAAACTGAAGTTATTGTACTTGGCCCCACAAATCTTAGAAACATGGTGTCTAACCAGATCCTTACTCTGGATGGCATTACCCTGACCTCTAGTAATACTGTGAGAAATCTTGGAGTCATTTTTGATCAGGATATGTCATTCAATGCGCATATTAAACAAATATGTAGGACTGCTTTTTTGCATTTACGCAATATCTCTAAAATTAGAAAGGTCTTGTCTCAGAGTGATGCTGAAAAACTAATTCATGCATTCAGACAGGAAGGCAAACTGGGTTGTACAGGACAGTCAGGTACTTAACAGTTGAGAACATAAAGTAGCTGAAGGAAGGGATTGAATGAATGAATGAGTTTATTCGGCACACAATTCAACAACAAAAACAAAAAAACTCATAACAAAGCAACTTTACAAAAGTCCTGCGTGGTCCAAAGGGTGAGGGCAGAAGCAGAGCTTATAAATACCCACCCCTTATACTAAAAAATAACAAACATATACACACAAACAAAATGTCATAAATACATATCTACACAATCACACACACACACACACACACACACACATATATATATATATATATATATATATATATATATATACAGTGAGGAAAATAAGTATTTGAACACCCTGCAATTTTGCAAGTTCTCCCACTTAGAAATCAAAAAAAAAAAAAAAATCAGAAATCACAATGTATGATTTTTTTTTAAGTAATTTATTTGTATGTTAATGCTGCAAATAAGTATTTGAACACCTACCAACCAGCAAGAATTCTGGCTCACACAGACCTGTTCATTTTTCTTTAAGAAGCCCTCTCATTCTGCACTCTTTACCTGTATTAATTGCACCTGTTTGAACTTGTTACCTGTATAAAAGACACCTGTTCACACACTCAATCAATCACACTCCAACCTGTCCACCATAGCCAAGACCAAAAAGCTGTCTAAGGACACCAGGGACAAAACTGTAGACCTGCACAAGGCTGGGATGGACTACAGGACAACAGGCACATCAGAATCAGAATCACCTTTATTGTCATTGCACAGCAATCAGCACAACAAAATTTGTTTGTGCATCCTCAAAAACAAGGACCACCCTCAAACACACTCACCCATACACATACTTCAATAAATATTAAAAAAACATCAGGAGATTTGGCGGGGGGGTGGCAAGCTCGGAGACAAGCATAACTCGTATTGCACTGATCCCACATTGTCATTGTCCCATATTACACTTATCCCATGCTGCACATGTCCCATATTGCACGTATCCCTCTAAAACAGGGGTGGGCAATTAATTTTTACAATGGGCCACATAGGGAACCTGAATTATGCCCGAGGGCCACACCATCGATAACTCGGCTGTCTCCCATTACAAAGTTTACAAAAAATTACCTATTTAATAGCTTTTATAGGTAATTTTTATTATTGTAGTAATATGTAAATATTTAAATATACCTAAATAAACCTCTCTAATGATTTGGAACACACAAGCTTGACATTTTTAATATCTGTAATAATAATCACAGACCTCATGAGGGCCGGACAGAGACATGCAAAGGGCCGCATGTGGCCCCTGGGCCACAGTTTGCCCAGGTCTGCTCTAAAACATCAATTAACATTAAAAATACCCAACTTAATAAAACCTCTTAAATAGCTTAAAAACAGTAATAAATATACCTGAAAATTTAAAAATAGTTAAAAACAAATATTGCACATGTCTGCCCTTGTTCTAATTAGAATAATGCAATTGTTACAACTGGAGCTTGGGCGTGTCTGTTCAGTTCTGTAACAGCTCTAGAAAAGAAGCTGTTTTTCAGCCTTGTGGTGTGGGCTTTAAAGGCCCGATAACGCCTGCCGGATGGAAGCAAAGAAAAAAGGTGGTGTGAGGGGTGTGTTCCGTCCTGCAGAATACTGCTTGCTCGGCGGAGACAGCGAGTCCTAAAATTTGAAGTCCTTCACATTTGAAGTTCTTCATGCAGACTTTGTTTTGCAATCAAATTTATAACAAAATTACACACAAAAGGTAGGTAACAGTAAATGTAAATATCAATTAATCAAAATTGAGGTAGTGGTGTATTTCACTGTTTTTACATTGCAATTTTACAAACATAAAATGAATGTATTCAGACAGGAAGGCAAACTGGGTTGTACAGGACAGTCAGGTACTTAACAGTTGAGAACATAAAGTAGCTGAAGGAAGGGATTAAATGAATGAATGAATGTATGAGTTTATTCGGCACACAATTCAACAACAAAAACAAAAAAACTCATAAAGCAACTTTACAAAAGTCCTGCATGGTCCAAAGGGTGAGGGCAGAAGCAGAGCTTATAAAAACCCACCCCTTATACTAAAAAATAACAAACATATACACAGAAACAAAATTTCATAAATACATATCTACACAATCACACACACACACATATATATATATATACATACATACATACGCACACACGATGATAATACCAAAAAGAAAAAAATGTGCAAACTTAGTCAGTGAACTCAAATTTACAAAATATAACCAGACAATACTGGCACACAACACACAAACCCGAAAGTAATAACAGATCAGTAGACCTAAGTCTTCAACTATAGCACGCGATTTTGATATTCTTGTAATGTCTTTTAAAGCCTACTAACGTACCAAGTACTTTAATGTTGACGCCTCGTCCAATATAACTTTGCTTCATCCAGCATTTCTCTATGTTGGACTCCTTACCATCCATTATTTGTGTATATATATATATATATATATATATAAAATCAGAAAGGTCTTGTCTCAGAGTGATGCTGAAAAACTAATTCATGCATTTATTTCCTCTAGGCTGGACTATTGTAATTCATTATTATCAGGTTGTCCTAAAAGTTCCCTAAAAAGCCTTCAGTTAATTCAAAATGCTGCAGCTAGAGTACTGACGGGGACTAGAAGGAGAGAGCATATCTCACCCATATTGGCCTCTCTTCATTGGCTTCCTGTTAATTCTAGAATAGAATTTAAAATTCTTCTTCTTACTTATAAGGTTTTGAATAATCAGGTCCCATCTTATCTTAGGGACCTCGTAGTACCATATCACCCCAATAGAGCGCTTCGCTCTCAGACTGCAGGCTTACTTGTAGTTCCTAGGGTTTGTAAGAGTAGAATGGGAGGCAGAGCCTTCAGCTTTCAGGCTCCTCTCCTGTGGAACCAGCTCCCAATTCAGATCAGGGAGACAGACACCCTCTCTACTTTTAAGATTAGGCTTAAAACTTTCCTTTTTGCTAAAGCTTATAGTTAGGGCTGGATCAGGTGACCCTGAACCATCCCTTAGTTATGCTGCTATAGACGTAGACTGCTGGGGGGTTCCCATGATGCACTGTTTCTTTCTCTTTTTGCTCTGTATGCACCACTCTGCATTTAATCATTAGTGATCGATCTCTGCTCCCCTCCACAGCATGTCTTTTTCCTGGTTCTCTCCCTCAGCCCCAACCAGTCCCAGCAGAAGACTGCCCCTCCCTGAGCCTGGTTCTGCTGGAGGTTTCTTCCTGTTAAAAGGGAGTTTTTCCTTCCCACTGTAGCCAAGTGCTTGCTCACAGGGGGTCGTTTTGACCGTTGGGGTTTTACATAATTATTGTATGGCCTTGCCTTACAATATAAAGCGCCTTGGGGCAACTGTTTGTTGTGATTTGGCGCTATATAAAAAAATTGATTGATTGATTGATTGAAATGCAAGGCACTTTTCACTCATGGTCACAACATAACTGTTCACCAAACTAACTACACAACTTGAACTATAAAAACACAACAAATCTATAACACTAACAACACTGCTAAACTAACATGTACAATAACAATAAGTTTAAAAAAACAAACAAACCCTGATCTCCCATAATACATTGCAGCAGGAATCGACAGTGTCTGCTTTAAAGACACTGTGTACATGCAAATCTTTACTTTTTTTATTATTACTGTATTATTGCTGTACTTTTTTATTATTGCTGCTTATTGCTGTATTTTTATGTAAAGTCAAAACATACGTGGGTTTTCTTCCTTTGGTGGGGCAGCTCATTCACCCTACTGAGGTTTCAAATCCCACAAAATTTCGCAAATTTTCAAAGAGTTCGCCGATCTTCGACATGTCATTAACATTGAGAATTGCATTGAGTTGGTCTGTTAAGGCTGCAATTTAACTGCTGCACATGGACAGCAGCATTAACATCCTAACGTAAAACTGTTTTGTTTATTGTGCCTAAAACTCGCATGAACATATTATCTGGGTTTTTACACATTGTGTTTGTTTTATGTAAACATGCGAGAAGCTCAGGTTGTTTCTGTTATTTTCAATGGGAATTGCCGTGAACTGTGATCACTTCCTGTTCATGTCATTCTGGGGGAAAGTGAAGTTTGCTCTTTAACATCCTGCTTATTGTGCTTGACAACACTGTTTGTCCTGTTTGTTCCACAGTAACATATATAAGATGTCTGAAATTCGGTTGGCATTCATGAAGTTCCCAGCAGGTTAAATGTAGCAGACACAGAATATTTGGAGTATTTGTTTTAGTTTTCAGAGTCTCATGCATGCAGTCTCTTATTAGCATGATGAAAGGCATAAAAATTACATTTTGGTGTCGTGCTGTGCCCCCGGCCTGAGTTTTCATCTTGGTCATGTCCCCTGTCTTTGATTTTCAGTTTCAGATTACTTTAGTCACTGCCTTTCTTTTGGGTTTTACCACTATAGTCATTGTTTGTAATTTCTGTTTGTTCAGCCCCAGCCTTTAATTCTCTTGTTGATCACTTTTCAGTTCCCACCGTTGTTTTCTTGATTTTGTTTCTTTGCTCCTTGCATTATGTTTAGGACTCACCTTCCACTTTCTTTCTATCTGCTTAGTGTTTGTTTTACTGTACTCTCTGGTTCCTGCTTGCCTCCTTCATGAACTTTCTCATACACCTGTTTCCACTTTCCTAAATAACACCCTGTTATTAAAGCCTTGCATGTTTCTCTGTTCTTTGCCAGTTTGTTTTGACTTTGCCTGCATTCCAGCCTAGTTTTGCTTTGTTAGTCCTTGACTGTCTGCTCTTCTGTTTGACCTTGTTTTTTTTTTTGGACTCAGATTTTGCCTCAGCTCTCACAACCTTGTTTCTCCTTGCCTCTGAACCCAGTTTGTTTTTGACATTGCCTCTGCCTCACGTCTACCGATTACCTTTGCCATGCTGACTGATCACCTGTTTACCGAACATGTGCCTGTTATTCGATATAAAGCCTCTAAATACTCAACCTCCTGAGTCTGAGTCTGCATATTGTGTCCAGCATACTGTTCGTTCCACGCCATGAATCCTGACAGAACAAACTGGCCATACATGGACACAACGGATTCAAATCTGGTTGCCCAGAACCTGGACCTTGCCACCATCAGAGACATTTTCTCTCAAATCTAGTTTTTTTTTTTTTTCAGTTGCTTCCATTCATGCCACACCCCAAAGAAGAAATTTGATTTTTTAGACCAAGCCTGGAACTTGGTATAAGCCAGTTACTGACTATATGACTTTTTCCCTGAGTTAAAAGACTTGGATAAATTGTTTGCTGCTGGGAGCCTTCCGGTCTGGGTGCGGGCGCCTGAGCTGAACCTGCCACCCAGCCCACCTTGTTCTGACAGTGAGTCAGACTGGATTGATGTAAATGATGATGATTGAGGATGATGATGATGATTCTTTATCTGAGACAGAGGGGCTGGTGCTCCAGGATACTGCCGCCATTTTCTTTAAAATTCCGGACTTGTTTTTTGAGTTTTTGGACAATCCTGGATGGCAGCACAGACTGCAATTTTTTTTTCTGCTCTTGATCAGATCCTTCAGCCGAGCCTAATTTGGTCACTGCTTATCCTGAACTCACAAATATTAAAGCCCTGTTCAAGCAAGGTCAAATTCCACCATGCATCGAGGACTCCATGGACTACTTGTTCAAATCAGATATTTATGAGTCCTGCCTTGACGCTGTCAGTCTCACCTCTCTGTTCTTCCGCCCCAGTATCTCGCCAGCCCAAGACACGCCCACCATCGTCACTGGACTTCTCACAGAAGTTCTCACCTTCAGCGAATGCACCAAGCCCGCCACCTTATCCAGCTCCGCGATCATCAGTATGGAGGCCTACGGTACGATGTCAACCTCCTGGTCTGGTGTTGCAGCCGAGGAGAGTCCCAACACCACCCACACCTCATCTGCCTCCTGTTCTGCACCGCGAAAGACATGCACAATTAGGGAAACAGAAGCAGTCTTGTTGCCTGACCTCTCTGCAATGACCACTTCCACCCGGTCGTTAGAACCGATCGCATCTCCTGGATTACTGTTAGAGCCATTAGGAAGAACCACCTCATTCCACTTCTCAGAAATGCACCTGCTACCAGAGGCATCCTCAGCGGGCACGCCTCCAGAACCACTGACCAAATTGAGTGTGACAATCACGCTGTCACAGCCATCCGCAGCACACATGTCTCTACAAGATCGCCAGCAGTGGTAAAAGAGAAATCTTGTGCACATTGACATGCATGTCTCTGCCTCTATCGGAGCCGTCCCCACCTTAAAGAACTGTTGACAGAACCGATGGTGAAGTTCATGGTACCACAACCCACAACGGCGCACGAGTTGATGGGACCCTCAGAATCACCTCCATAGCTGACTGTTGCACCAGCGGCATCTGCCACTAAGCACACACTGCCACGCCCACCTGCAGTGCTGACAGCTTCTCTCCCCATGCTGCTGCCTCCAGACCCAGTAGCTCCTCCCTCATTTTCAGAATCACCAGCAGAGCCAACAGGGAAGCACGCCCCATCCAAGCCTTTGGCTGCACGCACTCCAGGCTCAACTGTTGAATGCACAACTCCAAGCCTTCCAGCCAGGACCACACCTTTTGTGCCTCCTCTCCACACCCGATCATCGGTGCCATCCGTGACAGAAACCTGTGATTCCACAGCCTACTGGACAGTTAAGTTGTGGATGTTCTGCTTCTTGGTAGTGCCTTTCAGTTTCCTTTTTTGTTCCTTACACCTTTTGAAACCGTTCGATACGCAATTTGATACTTCCCGTCTAAGTCTGGTCATGCCTCCATTTAACCTTTGCACCACAATATTTTTTACCATCACCTGCATTTTGTGTTCCCAGTTTAATTTGTTTTTCTGCTCCCCTCAGGGGTGGTATACAATGGGGGAAATAAGTATTTGATCCACTGTCAATTTTGCAGGTTTTCCCAACTACAAAGAATGGAGAGGTCTGTAATTTTTATCGGCGGTACACTTCAACTGTGAGAGACAGAATCTAAAAAAAAAAAATACAGAAAATCACATTGTATGATTTTTAAATAATTAATGCAGGTTTATTGCATGAAATAAGTATTTGATCACCTACCAACCAGCAAGAATTCTGGCTCACATAGACCTGTTAATTTTTCTTTAAGAAGCCCTCTTATTCTGCACTCTTTACCTGTATTAATTGCATGTGTTTGAACTTGTTACCTGTATAAAAGACACCTTGTCCACACACTCAATCAAACACACTCCAACATGTCCACCATGGCCAAGACCAAAGAGCTGTCTAAGGACACCAGGAACAAAACTGTAGACCTTCACAAGACTGGGATGGGCAACAGGACAACTGTTGGCGTAATTACTAGAAAATGGAAGAAACACAAGATGACTGTCAATCATCCCCGGTTTTGGGCTCCATGCAAGATGTCACCTCTTGGGGTAAAGATGATTCTGAGAAAGTCCAGTACAACACAGGCGGACCTGGTCAGTGACCTGAAGAGAGCTGGGACCACTGTCACAAATATTACATTCGTAACACACGACGCCGTCATGGTTTAAAATTCTGCAGGGCAGCAAGGTCCCCCTGCTCAAGCCAGCACATGTCCAGGCCAATTTGAAGTTTACCAGTGACCATCTGGATGAACAAAAGCATCCGCCAGTCCAGATCTGGATCACCTCCAAAATTCAGTGGAGTGCAAATTTGGTTAGAATCTGTGAAGTAGTTTTGACGTAATTCTTCAAAGACTATATAAAGTGAAACGTGATCCAGGATCTGGATCAACCCCAAAATTTAATGGCGTCTTCCATGGCCTAATACCTATCTGTGGAGCAAATTTGGTTAGAATGTGTGAAGTAGTTTTGACGTAATTCTTCAAAGACTATATAAAATGAAACTTGATCCAGAATCCGGATCTGGATCAACTCCAAAATTTAATGGAGTCTTCCATGGCCTAATATGAATCTGTGGTGAAAATTTCCTCATTAATCCATGCTGTAGTTTTGATGTAATTCTGCGAACAGACAAATAAACGCAGGCGATTTTATTACATTCTTGGCGGATGTAATAAGTGACAGGATGATGACTGTGTCCCTCTCCAAATACTTATGTACTTGACAGTAAATAAGTGGAATATTTGCTCCTAGCAGAACTTGTAGGACAAGGCAGGAATAGCCACAATGTCCTACGAGACATGAGGGACCAACAGATTTGAGTGAAAGGGGTAATATTTGTTCACACTTATTTTGTGAACGTGAGTCAGGCAAATGATTACACTTGGACAGAGATGGAAGTGGTCTCACTGAGAGAACGAAAAGTGGGGAACAGGTACAAACCAGCATGAACCGCATGTGTGAATGTATGAATCCTAGTAATTATGAGTACAAAGAAACTAAGAAGTCTCAATTGTTTTTGCTGTTTTTCTCATTTTCTTTTAGTTGAAGACGCAGTTTGAGTTTGACTACCAGACCAAAATGGACGGTGAGATCCTGCTCCACCTGTATGACCGCTTTGGCATTCAGAAGATGGCTGCTCTCCTGGACGGGGTCTTTGCTTTTGTCCTGTTGGACACTGCCAACAGGAAAGTGTTTCTTGGTCGGGATACATTTGGGGTCCGCCCTTTGTTCAGACGTCTGACAGATGATGGGTTTCTTGCAGTCAGCTCAGAAGCCAAAGGTAACACAATACTTTGGGTCTTTTCATAGACTTATGAGAAATATTGTGTCATTTAATGTGTTATTCTGATCACAGGCCTTATTGCCATTATCCATGCCAAGGACAAACCTGCCAGCATCACACCATTTCCCCCTGGGCACTTTGAGGTCTTTGATTTGAAGCACAATGGCAAAGTGGAATCTATTCAAAGCGAAAAGTTTCACTGCTGCACCCAAGAGCCTGCACATGCGATCTACGATGCAGCAGAGAGCCTCCCAACAGGTCCCTAACTGTTCACTACGACTGCTGACTGATTTAAAGAGTTGTAAACATTTTGGATGGCATTTCTAAATGCTTGTTTTTTCAACAGGTTTTGATGAGGAAATGGTGAAACGCAACATTAGAGCTCTGTTTGAGAATGCTGTCAGGAAACGTCTCATGGCTCACAGGAGAATCGGTTGCCTTCTTTCAGGTAACAGTTTATGTACTGAAGAAGCTGCTTATTACAGTAGTGTTCAGAATAATAGTAGTGCTATGTGACTAAAAAGATTAATCCAGGTTTTGAGTATATTTCTTATTGTTACATGGGAAACAAGGTACCAGTAGATTCTCACAAATCCAACAAGACCAAGCATTCATGATATGCACACTCTTAAGGCTATGAAATCGGCCTATTAGTAAAAAAAAAAAAACGTAGAAAAGGTGTTCACAATAATAGTAGTGTGGCATTCGGTCAGTGAGTTTGTCAGTTTTGTGGAACAAATAGGTGTGAATCAGGTGTCCCCTATTTAAGGATGAAGCCAGCACCTGTTGAACATGCTTTTCTCTTTGAAAGCCTGAGGAAAATGGGACGTTCAAGACATTGTTCAGAAGAACAGCAACAGCAAGATGCTACTATTATTGTGAACACCCCCTTTTCTACTTTTTTTTTAATAATAGCCAAATTTCATAGCCTTAAGATTGTGCATATCATGAATGCTTGGTCTTGTTGGATTTGTGAGAATCTACTGAATCTACTGGTACCTTGTTTCCCATGTAACAATAAGAAATATACTCAAAACCTGGATTAATCTTTTTAGTCACATAGCACTACTATTATTCTGAACACTACTGTACATGTCAAATGTCTGTAATGTGTATTGTGATTGGGGTAGTCTTTAGCACTGTGGACACATGCATAGCTAGCAGAGCTTTCCGCTTGCTTTGTTTTATGTACGCAGTACTGGCAACGGGAGCATCCAGTCAGCACAGAGCCGTGGAGCACTTTTTAAAATCACATCAATGCTGTCCTTTGCTTTAAAAGCACAAGTCTGTTTTATTCACACAGATCATCAACAGCGTGTGTCAGTCTGTTCTGTTATCATTCATTGTCACAGTCAGTACTGCAGGGGAGCAAAGTTTTAAAATCACATTTTATTTCCCTTCACTTGAAATATGCACCAAGTCTGTTTCTGATAGATGGCACATGTGAAATACCCATCTTACTGGCCAATCAGGTGGAACTTTCCACACAAATAAACAATTTTTTTCCTCGTACTCTTGTCTGTTATCTGTTTCCCTCCTGGTAACAGAGACCGTACAGGTGTTTGGGGAATGACAGCCATGCCTCCCCAACACATCCACCTTACAACAAAGGTCCACCTTTGAAGACATTTTAAAGACATGTTTGCACATATAGTAATTATAATAATAATAAAAAGAAAGCAAAGAATGGGGATTCATTTAGTTTATTTAACAACTAAAACATTAATATTATTTTGAGTGTCCCAGTTTTACTCCTACAATGCTGCACTAAGCAGAACAGGATGAGTAATAAAAAAGGAGTTTTCTTAGTTTTTTTAAATAAAACTTTAAGGACCATCTTGGATTGAAGCCACCCCCCCTTAAACATACACATTGGCTTGACATTAGTGGGCTTGCAATGTGTTCTGTGCAGGTAACCAGGAAAAAGTATTGGATCGGACTCATGTTTTTCTCTTCTGTATCGACTGTCGAAAGAGAAAAAGATTTTTCTGTCTCACTTGATCATTTTTCATGAGGGGAGAAGCAGCTGTATGTCATCAATGACAGCTGGCATCTTTTGACATTAACAAAACTAAAGTGCACTCATACTGTATCTTATCTTCTAAATCTGAGGAAATTGTTGATAAGACCAGAAAGTTATAGACACCCTGATACTTCCAAATAATATTAAAATAAAAACGCGGAGGCTCCGTTCTGTGAACAGAGATTACAGAAAACCTTTCTGCACTGAAGTCACATTAAGCATCATGCAAGTAAAAAGACACACACACCATCCTAACACTTCACAATAAAGGCTCTAAATATGCACTGCTGCTGCCATAATAATAATAAAAATAATAATAATAACAATTTTTTTTCTGCAGCATTTTCCAACCTTATACAAAATTATTCTCAAATGAAAATACAATAAAATGTTGAACTAACAAACTTCCGTTATTATTAAATTTGATATCCTATGGGAAAAAATATTGTGATAATATTTTTGCCATATTGCACAGCACTAATGTAGGGCACAAATTAAATCCCTCCATGGAGACAAAGTAGACATTACCACCAAGGTCATCTGACATGCAGAAAGCTGTGTTTATAGTGTTAGTGTAGATAGGGCTGATACATCAGGATATAACAGGAAGAGCAATGTGAAAACAAAAATTAAAACAGATGGTACATGACAATATGTGATTCTGATCCAACTCTGCATGACACTGTCAGTACCTCAGCTATGATGTCTGACAACATCCCCACAGCATTTCAAGATGTGACATGGAGCAGCTTAGTTATGAAATTAACCTCTTAGTGAAAATCAGCATAGGCAGGCCGCAAAGAAGCACCGTCAGTATTCATACGTGTGTTCAATGATTTTCATGTTGAGCTTGGAAGTGGCTGATAGTTGACATCTCTGACATAAAGCCAGACTGCTGAGACCCACAGTTGCTTGACACACACCTTCAAGTACCTTTTCTGGCACAAAGACCAGTGGAATAACTCTGTGATTGATCCAGTCCAAGCAATTACACTTTGCTTTCCAGTAAAGGACATTTATTCCCATCAGTAGTGGTGATTTGGTGGTTTGCAGCGGACTGGTAGATCAGCCATCGGAGTCCCAGCACTGGAGATGTCTTATATCCTGACAGGAGGATTATCCTTATAGAGCTTCTGAAAGTAACTCAGCCAACAGTATACTGCAACAGTGTCACCTGCCGGTAGGGGTGCACGGTTTATACGGTATAAATGACATAAATTTGGCCTATGGTAGAGATTTGGACTCCACCGACCAATTGCGATAACGCCTCTTGATGGCATCATGGGCCTACCCGATCCAATATCTGTATCGGCTTCTGATACCAACGTAATTCACGGATTGAAAATTTGCGATTCAAGTTGCAGAGTCTTCTGATCCAGGAAAACTCTTTGCCGCAGAGAGAGAGGAGGGAGTGTTCTGAACTGAGGTGTGTCTCTCACTGAGACGACGAGTGCTGTAATGCGAGATGCCTCCATTCAAGCTGTTTTTTCCGCAGTTAGCAGCCAGCTAACAGGCAAGTATTGAGTTCTGTCACAAACATGTCTGCCGAACACCGCAAAGCCAAGACTCCCAAACTCCCGCTGCAGTTTGGAACTGATCCTCTTGGACTGGGTGACAAGATGGCGCCTGTACTTGGCAACGCCACTGCTCTCGTCCTCCTTCATAGATTGTTATTGTTTATTTTTATGTTGAATGTGGTCATAACAGTTCATGTATCTTATGGCCACGTCTCTGCTCTCCAGAGTTACGATCGTGGCTCTCTTTTTGCCATAAAAGAGTTGATGGAGGCCTTTTTTAGTGACTGGGGAAAGTACAGTCAAACTTTTCCTCCACCGTTTCTTTCCACCGGACTTACCCGAGTGCTTGCTGCTGTTTCGAGCTCCGGGCAGGAGGAAGAGGCGGATGAAACGAGGTGTCCGATCCAGCGTCCAAGTGAGGTGCAGACGGGTTTTGCGCCTGCGGACTGCCATGCTGAATCACCGTTGTTTACTGGCGATTCCTCTCCTCGAGGCACGCTGTGGTGTCGGTGTGTCCTCGTCGCCCTCTGCCGGGGTCCTCATGGCCGGTGTTCCGGAGCCGGTGGGATGCTGGAGTTGGGACTGCTGGAGAGTTTCGCCTTCGTGTCTTCCAGTGTCTGCACCTGTCGGCCGGCATGTGGCTTCCACACGTGAATGGAGACCGCATAGCCGCGTCCCGTGTCTTCGTCCAATCCCGCTGTGCCCGGCCGATGTGAAGACTGTGACGTCACCCTCGTCTCGGATGGGTCTGTTGAATGTGCGCTCAATTGCAAACATATCAAACCTTCCCCTCCTTTGAGTCACAGGTGTTTAAAGTTGGTTCTGCTGACTCTTTTTATTGTGTGCTGATTTATTGTCCTCCTGGACACGCTGCTGTCTTTTTAAAGGATTTTAGTGACTTTTTATCATCAATAACAAAGTTGGAAAACGTTTTAATTATTGGTGATTTTAATATTCATGTTGAGGACAGCACTTCTTCCACTGCAACGGAACTTTTAACATTGACTGAGACTTTTCATTTTGAGCAGCATGTTTCTGGTCCCACACATCAGAAAGGTCACACTCTTGACTTGGTTTTCTCTCTTGGCCTTAATGTTGCCAACCTCTGTATAGAGGATGTTCACATGAGTGACCATTGGTGTGTTTTATTTGATTTTTCTTTCACTTCTGAGCCTGCGTGATCTGAGATTAGGTCTCAGAGGCGCATCATCACTGAGAACACTGCAACTGGTTTCTCAGCCAGGTTTGACTCTAAGCTGCTCATGGAGTGTCATAATGTGGACAGCCTTCTTCACACTTTCAACGGTCATTGTGAATCCATTTTGGATGAGGTCGCACCTTTTAAATCCAACTTCGTGACTTAGAAGACCATAAATCCTTGGCTTAATGACTGTATCCGAGATTTGAAGCGACTATGTCGGAAAACTGAACATTTGTGGAAGTCTTCTAAACTTGAGGTCCATAGGTTGCACCTCAGGGAACTTATGTCCTCTTTAAATGAAATGATAAAAAATGCCAGATCTGAATATTTTCGTCAGCTTATCATCTTAAATAAGAAAAAACCCCAGGTGCTGTTTGACGCTATCAGCTGTATTGTGTGTCCTGTTGCTCCATTAACACCTGTATCCTGCAAAGCTGACAGCAATGGTTTCCTTAAGGTTTTGTCTGCAAAATTCAGGACATCAAAGCTAATCTCCCTTTGCACACATACGAGGTCTGTCAATAAAGTAACAGTCCTTTTTATTTTTTTCAAAAACTTTATGGATTTCATTCATATGTTTTTACGTCAGACATGCTTGAACCCTCGTGCGCATGCGTGAGTTTTTCCACGCCTGTCGGTTACGTCATTCGCCTGTGAGCATGCCTTGGGAAGGAGTGGTCCGCCCCCTCGTTGGATTTTCATTGTCTGGAAATGGCGGAATGAATAGGACTTTTTTTCCATCAGAATTTTTTCAGAAGCTGTTAGAGACAGGCACCTGGAAAAATTTATCTGGCTTTCGGTGAAAATTTTACAGGCTTCACAGAGAATAAGCACTGTTACTACAGCTTTAAGGACCCCTTTAAGGACACTCGGCGTGTCGCGCTCCGAGCTGCAAGGACGCGGCACAAGCCACCGGACCATTTCTAAACGGATGGCTCTGTGGATACGAGACCATCGTGTGCTCTTTCTCTGGTTATCACAAGAGCTGGACATCAGCCATTTTCCGGTAGATTTCACTTTTAACAAGAGATTTTGTCATGGAAAGCCACGCGGATGCTTTGCGCGTAAAGACCGATTTGCTTTGGAAGCGAGACAAAGGAACACCTCCGTTTCGGCATGTCAGAGGACAAGTTTGGACATTTCCAGCTCTCCACAATTTCTCTGATACTTACTGGACTGGTAAGCATTGAAAGCCGAGATAGGCTTGTCCAAACTTGTCCTCTGACACGCCGAAACGGAGGTGTTCCTTTGTCTCGCTTCCAAAGCGAATCGGTCTTTAAGCGCGAAGCCTCCGCGCGGCTTTCCATGACAAAATCTCTTGTTAAAAGTGAAATCTACCGGAAAATGGTTGATGTCCAGCTCTTGTGATAACCAGAGAAAGAGCACACAATGGTCTCGTATCCACAGAGCCATCCGTTTAGAAATGGTCCGGTGGCTTGTGCTGCGTCGTCGCAGCTTGGAGCGCGACGCGCCAAGCGTCCTTAAAGGGGTCCTTAAAGCTGTAGTAACAGTGCTTATTCTCTGTGAAGCCCGTAATATTTTCACCGAAAGCCAGATAAATTTTTCGAATGGTTTCCAGGTGCCTGTCTCTAACAGCTTCTGAAAAAATTCTGATGGAAAAAAGTCCTTTTCATTCCGCCATTTCCAGACAATCAAAATCCGATGAGGGGGCGGGACCACTCCTTCCCAAGGCGTGCTCACAGGCGAATGACGTAACCGACAGGTGTGGAAAAACTCACGCATGCGCACGAGGGTTCAAGCATGTCTGACGTAAAAACATATGAATGAAATCCATATAGTTTTTGAAAAAAATAAAAAGGACCGTTACTTTATTAACAGACCTCGTACGGTGTCCCTGATGTTGTTGAGCCTGCTCCTCGTACATGGTCCTCTTTTAATCCTGTAACACAGGCTGATGTCTCAGCTTTGATAACCAGGATGAAGCCCTCTGTATGTCCTTCTGATGTTCTACTGTGTAGACTCCTTGTTAATGTGTTTGATGTCATTGGCCCCTGGGTTACCAATTTGATAAATGTCTCCCTGTCTTCTGGTGTTTTTCCCAGCTCTTTTAAACATGCGTTTGTGGAACCACTTCTCAAAAAGTCTAATCTGGACCCTTCTGATCTGAAAAACTTCCAACCTATGTCCAAACTTCCATTCCTGTCCAAATTCTTGGAGAAGGTGGTTTATGATCAGCTAATTTCCTTCCTAGTGACTTCCAACATGTTTGACACCTATCAGTCTGGTTTCCGCAGGCATCACTGTACAGAAACTGCCCTACTCAAAGTATCTAGTGATATTTTGATGTCTGCGGATTGTGGAAAATGCACCGTTCTAGTCCTATTAGACCTCTCCTCCGCATTTGACACTGTCGATCATAAAATCCTGCAAACAAGGCTACGCAATTCGGTTGGTTTGTCAGGGAGTGTTCTAGCGTGGTTCATCTCTTATTTGTCAGGTCGTAGCTTTAGTGTCACTGCAAATCAGATCATTTCTGACTCTGCCAGTTTGACGTGTGGTGTACCCCAGGGTTCTGTTTTGGGGCCAATTTTGTTTTTGCTCTATGTTTTCCCCTTGGGAAAGATTATCCAGGAGTTCGTTGATGTTTCTTATCATTTATTTGCTGATGACATCCAAATTTACTCCTCATTTAAAGGCCCTGAGATCCAGAAATTGGACTCTCTACTGAACTGCCTTGAGAAAATTAAACAATGGCTCGGTGCAAATTCGCTGCAGTTAAATTCGGATAAAACCGAGGTGCTGGTGGTTGCCCCTGATGATGTTAGTCCGGGGATTAAACAGTATTTAAGTCTTTTGAGCTCATCTGCAAAATCTAGGCTGAGAAACCTAGGTGTTATTTTTGATAAAGAAATGTCATTTGAGCATCATTCCAAGCAGCTAACCAAAAACTGTTTCTACCAGCTGAGGAAGATTTCCAAACTCAGATCAGTTGTTTCAAAAGATGATCTTGAGTTGATTATTCATGCCTTTGTATCTTCTCGTTTGGACTACTGCAACAGTTTGTTTTCCTGTCTCAACAAAAAGGAGCTGTCCCGTCTGCAGCAGGTCCAAAATTCTGCAGCAAGGCTGCTGTTTCGCTCACGCAGAAGGACTCATATCTCTCCTATTTTAAAGTCTCTTCATTGGCTCCCAGTGTCGTTACGTTTCCATTTTAAGATCCTAGTGTTGACTTTTAGAGCTTTGCATGGCCAGGCTCCCTCCTACATTAGAGAACTGTTATGTCCCTACGCTTCCGCTCGGAGCCTGAGGTCAGTGGATCAGAACCTTCTGAGGGTCCCTCGTACCCACTTTAAGACCCAAGGAGATCGCTCTTTCCAGGCCATTGCACCGAGGCTCTGGAATGATCTCCCTTTGTCTCTTCGTTTGCTGGACTGTTGCTGGACTCAATGTTTTTAAGAGCAAACTTAAAACCCTTCGGTTTCTCCAGGCATTCAAGCCTTAGTAGTGAGAGGGCTGTTTTATGACCACTGTGTGTGTCTTAGAGTTATTTTATTGTGATGTACATTGTCTTTTATTCTCAGAATTTTTATCTGTGTGTCTTTTGTGAAGCACCTTGTGACTTTCCTTGTCTGTGAAAGGTGCTATATAAATAAACATTACTTACTTACTTACTTACTTACAGCAACGTGCAATGTGTGCAAAGCCTTTGTTTATTTCATCAGATTCTCTGGGCGGAGGCTGGTGTTCAAAACATGAAATTTCAGCCCTACCCTCCAGGACTGTGCCCTCACTCTCTGTCACATATTGCTTGCTTGCCTCTACTGGTGGTTGGCTCTCACTGCGGTATTGTATCACTTCCTGTTCCGGAGCACAGCGGTGTTTTGCTGTATCTGTTAGCTGTTTAATCTGCGCAGTTAGATTGATCTAGTTATCTAGATTACGATTTGTTTCCCAGTGTAATCTTTACGTGCCTTAACTAAAGCACTCCTTCTGCTGAATCACCTCTAAATTATTTACACATTATTCACTTTGCGTGTTTTTAGGAATCCGCTAGCTTAGCGTAGCTACTAGCTCTTAGCCGATTTAGCATGGCGGCTTCTCCTGTCTCTCCCGCACTTTTCTGCTCTGGGTGTGAAATGTTTAGTTATTCCTCGGCCTCCTTTAGCAGTAATGGTACTTGTAATAAGTGTAGCTTATTCGTAGCTTTGGAGGCCAGGCTGGGCGAATTGGAGACTCGGCTCCGCACCGTGGAAAATTCTACAGCTAGCAAGGCCCCTGTAGTCGGTGCGGACCAAGGTAGCTTAGCCGCCGTTAGTTCCCCCCTGGCAGATCCCGAGCAGCCGGGAAAGCAGGCCGACTGGGTGACTGTGAGGAGGAAGCGTAGCCCTAAACAGAAGCCCCGTGTACACCGCCAACCCGTTCACATCTCTAACCGTTTTTCCCCACTCGACGACACACCCGCCGAGGATCAAACTCTGGTTATTGGCGACTCTGTTTTGAGAAATGTGAAGTTAGCGACACCAGCAACCATAGTCAATTGTCTTCCGGGGGCCAGAGCAGGCGACATTGAAGGAAATTTGAAACTGCTGGCTAAGGCTAAGCGTAAATTTGGTAAGATTGTAATTCACGTCGGCAGTAATGACACCCGGTTACGCCAATCGGAGGTCACTAAAATTAACATTAAATCGGTGTGTAACTTTGCAAAAACAATGTCGGACTCTGTAGTTTTCTCTGGGCCCCTCCCCAATCAGACCGGGAGTGACATGTTTAGCCACATGTTCGCCTTGAATTGCTGGCTGTCTGAGTGGTGTCCAAAAAATGAGGTGGGCTTCATAGATAATTGGCAAAGCTTCTGGGGAAAACCTGGTCTTGTTAGGAGAGACGGCATCCATCCCACTTTGGATGGAGCAGCTCTCATTTCTAGAAATCTGGCCAATTTTCTTAAATCCTCCAAACCGTGACTATCCAGGGTTGGGACCAGGAAGCAGAGTTGTAGTCTTACACACCTCTCTGCAGCTTCTCTCCCCCTGCCATCCCCTCATTACCCCATCCCCGTAGAGACGGTGCCTGCTCCCAGACTACCAATAACCAGCAAAAATCTATTTAAGCATAAAAATTCAAAAAGAAAAAATAATATAGCACCTTCAACTGCACCACAGACTAAAACAGTTAAATGTGGTCTATTAAACATTAGGTCTCTCTCTTCTAAGTCCCTGTTGGTAAATGATATAATAATTGATCAACATATTGATTTATTCTGCCTAACAGAAACCTGGTTACAGCAGGATGAATATGTTAGTTTAAATGAGTCAACACCCCAGAGTCACACTAACTGTCAGAATGCTCGTAGCACGGGCCGGGGTGGAGGATTAGCAGCAATCTTCCATTCCGGCTTATTAATTAATCCAAAACCCAGACAGAGCTTTAATTCATTTGAAAGCTTGTCTCTTAGTCTTGTCCATCCAAATTGGAAGTCCCAAAAACCAGTTTTATTTGTTATTATCTATCGTCCACCTGGTCGTTACTGTGAGTTTCTCTGTGAATTTTCAGACCTTTTGTCTGACTTAGTGCTTAGCTCAGATAAGATAATTATAGTGGGCGATTTTAACATCCACACAGATGCTGAGAATGACAGCCTCAACACTGCATTTAATCTATTATTAGACTCTATTGGCTTTGCTCAAAAAGTAAATGAGTCCACCCACCACTTTAATCATATCTTAGATCTTGTTCTGACTTATGGTATGGAAATAGAAGACTTAACAGTATTCCCTGAAAACTCCCTTCTGTCTGATCATTTCTTAATAACATTTACATTTACTCTGATGGACTACCCAGCAGTGGGGCATAAGTTTCATTACACTAGAAGTCTTTCAGAAAGCGCTGTAACTAGGTTTAAGGATATGATTCCTTCTTTATGTTCTCTAATGCCATATACCAACACAGTGCAGAGTAGCTACCTAAACTCTGTAAGGGAGATAGAGTATCTCGTCAATAGTTTTACATCCTCATTGAAGACAACTTTGGATGCTGTAGCTCCTCTGAAAAAGAGAGCTTTAAATCAGAAGTGTCTGACTCCGTGGTATAACTCACAAACTCGTAGCTTACAGCAGATAACCCGTAAGTTGGAGAGGAAATGGCGTCTCACTAATTTAGAAGATCTTCACTTAGCCTGGAAAAAGAGTCTGTTGCTCTATAAAAAAGCCCTCCGTAAAGCTAGGACATCTTTCTACTCATCACTAATTGAAGAAAATAAGAACAACCCCAGGTTTCTTTTCAGCACTGTAGCCAGGCTGACAAAGAGTCAGAGCTCTATTGAGCTGAGTATTCCATTAACTTTAACTAGTAATGACTTCATGACTTTCTTTGCTAACAAAATTTTAACTATTAGAGAAAAAATTACTCATAACCATCCCAAAGACGTATCGTTATCTTTGGCTGCTTTCAGTGATGCCGGTATTTGGTTAGACTCTTTCTCTCCGATTGTTCTGTCTGAGTTATTCTCATTAGTTACTTCATCCAAACCATCAACATGTTTATTAGACCCCATTCCTACCAGGCTGCTCAAGGAAGCCCTACCATTATTTAATGCTTCGATCTTAAATATGATCAATCTATCTTTGTTAGTTGGCTATGTACCACAGGCTTTTAAGGTGGCAGTAATTAAACCATTACTTAAAAAGCCATCACTTGACCCAGCTATCTTAGCTAATTATAGGCCAATCTCCAACCTTCCTTTTCTCTCAAAAATTCTTGAAAGGGTAGTTGTAAAACAGCTAACTGATCATCTGCAGAGGAATGGTCTATTTGAAGAGTTTCAGTCAGGTTTTAGAATTCATCATAGTACAGAAACAGCATTAGTGAAGGTTACAAATGATCTTCTTATGGCCTCGGACAGTGGACTCATCTCTGTGCTTGTTCTGTTAGACCTCAGTGCTGCTTTTGATACTGTTGACCATAAAATTTTATTACAGAGATTAGAGCATGCCATAGGTATTAAAGGCACTGCGCTGCGGTGGTTTGAATCATATTTGTCTAATAGATTACAATTTGTTCATGTAAATGGGGAATCTTCTTCACAGACTAAAGTTAATTATGGAGTTCCACAAGGTTCTGTGCTAGGACCAATTTTATTCACTTTATACATGCTTCCCTTAGGCAGTATTATTAGACGGTATTGCTTAAATTTTCATTGTTACGCAGATGATACCCAGCTTTATCTATCCATGAAGCCAGAGGACACACACCAATTAGCTAAACTGCAGGATTGTCTTACAGACATAAAGACATGGATGACCTCTAATTTCCTGCTTTTAAACTCAGATAAAACTGAAGTTATTGTACTTGGCCCCACAAATCTTAGAAACATGGTGTCTAACCAGATCCTTACTCTGGATGGCATTACCCTGACCTCTAGTAATACTGTGAGAAATCTTGGAGTCATTTTTGATCAGGATATGTCATTCAAAGCGCATATTAAACAAATATGTAGGACTGCTTTTTTGCATTTACGCAATATCTCTAAAATCAGAAAGGTCTTGTCTCAGAGTGATGCTGAAAAACTAATTCATGCATTTATTTCCTCTAGGCTGGACTATTGTAATTCATTATTATCAGGTTGTCCTAAAAGTTCCCTAAAAAGCCTTCAGTTAATTCAAAATGCTGCAGCTAGAGTACTGACGGGGACTAGAAGGAGAGAGCATATCTCACCCATATTGGCCTCTCTTCATTGGCTTCCTGTTAATTCTAGAATAGAATTTAAAATTCTTCTTCTTACTTATAAGGTTTTGAATAATCAGGTCCCATCTTATCTTAGGGACCTCGTAGTACCATATCACCCCAATAGAGCGCTTCGCTCTCAGACTGCAGGCTTACTTGTAGTTCCTATGGTTTGTAAGAGTAGAATGGGAGGCAGAGCCTTCAGCTTTCAGGCTCCTCTCCTGTGGAACCAGCTCCCAATTCAGATCAGGGAGACAGACACCCTCTCTACTTTTAAGATTAGGCTTAAAACTTTCCTTTTTGCTAAAGCTTATAGTTAGGGCTGGATCAGGTGACCCTGAACCATCCCTTAGTTATGCTGCTATAGACGTAGACTGCTGGGGGGTTCCCATGATGCACTGTTTCTTTCTCTTTTTGCTCTGTATGCACCACTCTGCATTTAATCATTAGTGATCGATCTCTGCTCCCCTCCACAGCATGTCTTTTTCCTGGTTCTCTCCCTCAGCCCCAACCAGTCCCAGCAGAAGACTGCCCCTCCCTGAGCCTGGTTCTGCTGGAGGTTTCTTCCTGTTAAAAGGGAGTTTTTCCTTCCCACTGTAGCCAAGTGCTTGCTCATAGGGGGTCGTTTTGACCGTTGGGGTTTTACATAATTATTGTATGGCCTTGCCTTACAATATAAAGCGCCTTGGGGCAACTGTTTGTTGTGATTTGGCGCTATATAAAAAAATTGATTGATTGATTGATTGACTGTGATGTGGGTGAGGGAAACATAGTGCTTTGATTGCTCTGTAAGCAGGCTGAGGGTCACTAGTCCACAGATGGTGAGTCAGCTTCTCAGAGTTCTCCAAGAAAGACCTTGTTTACCCACAAGAACCATCACAATCTGCTTTCTCAGCTCCTTAGACCACCCAGAATGACCACTATGCCATGCACTACATCTTCTATGAATGATATTCACAGTCCCCACAGATATAGAACACCTCCTCCTCCTATGGACAGTGATATTGAAATCACAAGCAAGTTTCACATATGAATAGAGAAGAACTCCCACATTTCGTTTGGATCACGAGCTGTGTCAGTGTCTACAAGTCCTCCACCTAGATTGTGTGCAAACTCACTTGTGCAAACTGGCTTTCCTTGAGGTCTAATCGTGAAAAATCAACAGATAGTCATCTGTGGGACTTCAAATGAATCCTTGATGAAGTAGTCAAACTGTGCACTTAAAAAAAAAAGATGACATTTCTGCAGAATTCTCCAACATCTTCCCACAAGAATATGATTAATTTCCTCAGCAGTACCAACAGCATTAGAATACTGTGTCTAGTGGTGTCCCTCTGGATACTGAAACCAGGATCCAGGTACTCCAAGCTTTTTGCAAAGTTGGGGAGCATTCAACCATTTTCACCATAGTTACCAGATCCACAAGGATTTATACAATTATTGTAGCTAACCCTGTCAGTGCCTGTGGTTGCATTGAAATTACTAATGACCTTTGGAGTGTCACTTCAGAAGTGATACTGTGAGGTACTCGTCAGTCGTCAAGTGAAGCTGTGAGTTACAAGTCTCCTTCACCTCAATATCACTTTCCCCACATGGATCATAGACTGAGACAACAGGTAAGACACACAAGAATACTTAGATCTGAGTCTCATGTGGTCATTGATGGGGGGTGATACCTGACACCGTTACTAGACTGTATCCAGTCACTGAGATCTGGCCACTTCCAGGTTTATGGATCTCAAAGAACGCACCCACTGCAATGCAGAGCTGTCCAAACAGTTTTTGAAGGTGGTCATCCTTGCTGACAGTTCCAGGTTGCCCTCCTGTATGACCTGCCTCAGTTTCAGATCTTGACAATACTGTGCACTGGCACCTGTGCACAGAATTGTCCAGTGCACTCTGAGCACTGCACCAGTCACCATCTTCCACAGACAAGACACTTAGTGCTTCCCCTTCATCACACACCACCCTCCATTTGTTTTATCACATTTTACTGGGGCACATCGTGTTGCACTTTCTCCTTTGTTTCTCTGTGCGGCACCAAATTTTGACATCAAACTATTTTTTTCTCAGTTTAAATAAACAGGGATGCGAAGGTGTGAATTGATTTACTTGTGTTTTTGAAACAGGTAGCAAACGGTAATAGTGTTTGTGTCAGTGAAACCCCTAATGTGCTCTATTAACCAGGTGGTCTGGACTCCAGCTTGGTTGCTGCTACATTGGTGAATCTTGCCAAGGAAGAGAAGCTGCAGTATCCTATCCAAACATTTTCCATTGGGTCAGAGGACAGCCCAGATATCATTGCTGCTTGCAAGGTAAATTCCTCAATCAGGACCATTTAGATCTCTGGTTCCCAGCCTTAGATCCAAGACCACTTTAGGGGCTCACCAAAGATCACAAGGGATGTCTTCTCTCAAAGTTAGAAGTACACATTAGAGCAGGGGTGTTGTGTGGGCCGCTGAAGAGGAGGTACTGCTGGCCCACCACCACCAGATGGCGCCCTGCTTGGAGTGCGGGCTTCAAGCACGAGAGGGCGCCGGAGCCACTGGGAGTGACAGCTGTCACTCATCATCAGCACCAGCTGTCACTCATTCATCTCATCACCATCACCATAAAGGCCGGACTGCAACTCCACCTCCTCGCCGAGAAATCAGCTACCATTCAGGTGATATTCTCTGCTGTACTTAACACTGACTAATAGTCTGATCTTCTTTGCAGCCGTTTTCCTGTGGGTGTTGCCTTATCTGTGGGATTGGCATTTGGTGTGATCAGCGACGGCTTCGCTTCACACCCCAACCAGATAAGTGGTTAGACAGGAGCTGCACGAGTGTGTGATTGGAGGTGGAGGTTTTCCCTCCTAACTGTATACAGACTGTGGGATTACTGAGTGTGCGAACTCACACTCATCAGGACTGTCTCTGTTCTCTGCCAGCAGTACCGGGTCTGACTGCTGAAGACAGCGGCCACCTGGGGCGCAGGGCTTGGCGGCTCCGGTGTTCTTCAGCTCCGTTGGTGGTGGAAGCTGTGTGGGATCCGGCTCTTCTCTCGCCAGGCGTCTTCTATCGTCGAGCCTGCCCACACGTCACTTTGTGTATAATTGACAGTCCAACATATTGTTATTGTCTGTACGTCGTTGTGCGATTCACAACATTAAATTGTTACTTTTGGCTTATCCATTGTCCGTTCATTAACGCCCCCTGTTGTCCAGGTGGTTTCCATAGTAGAGAAGCTTGAACTGGGATTTTGTGCTGTCTGCCCAGTTTACCTTAAACCGGTTAACACCTTGAGACAGAAATTAGTTCACCCTAAGGACATGATCCCTAGTTACAAACAGAGCAATGTAGTGTATTCTATCAGATGTCAGGAAAACTGTAACGAACACTACATAGGTGAAACGAAGCAACCTTTACAAAAAAGGCTATACCAGCACCGCAGAGAGGGCACCATTGGACCTCAGTCTGCGGTTCATCTCCACCTTAAAGACGCTAAGCACACGTTTGAGGACAAGGAAGTTAAAATATTAGCCAGAGAGAAGAAATGGTTTGAGAGAGGGGTCAAGGAGGCATTCTTTGTGAAACGTTTGAAATCCAGCCTTAACCGGGGAGGGGGTCTGAGACACACTTTATCCCCTGTTTACAATGGGGTACTCAGGTCAAAGGAGTTTCAGGCTTTTGTTCATGGTAATGAGTCATTCACGTCATCAAGGGAGCCATCAGAAAGTCATCCATCCCATCATTAGAGGGACAGCTGTCCTGTCATTAGGTGTGCTAACTAGAGCACAATAGTTGCTAATTAGAGCTATTGTTTAGTCACTAGCCTATAGCAGTCTGCCTCTCAGTAGAAGGGGTCTGGTTAGGTTTAAAACCCCAGCTTTTGTTGGCTTCTGTTTTATTCTTCTCTACAAGAGTCAGACAGAAGTCAGACTTCCAGAGCAAGAATTTTAGCTGAGGAAGCTTCTGCGATTTGAAGCGAAACGTCCTCGCGTCAAGCAACCCAGTCCAGTTGAAGATTCAAGCTTCTCTACTATGGAAACCACCTGGACAACTGAGAGCCTACACAGAAAATCCCCAGAAACACGTAGTTTTTGTAACAAGTGCTTACCGAGATAACATGGCATATGTTGTCTAAAATTAAACATGTTATATTGATACAGTGATGCATATTTCAAAAGGGTTGTGTGGGATAATGGCCCCTCAGTGCCTGAAGTAATGGGTCATTCTGACTATATGATTGGCCCTTCATAGACATCAATGTGCAAAGTGGAATAAAATAAATAATTCAGGATTTGCAATTCTTTATCCAGTGCTGTTACTTACGCAATTTAATTTCATGACATTTGATGTTATACGTCATAAATAATGTTTATCAGGTTTAAACGCAATAATATTAGATGGACACAGAATTTGCTCTTTAACCTGAAAACTTGCGTTGAGTTTCTTTAATCTAGTGAAGCAGAAAACTTCGTCAAGCACGGAAATTTTTCTCTACCAGAGAGCAAAATATAAACACTGTTTTTTTTCCATTAAACATATTTGAATTGGATGGCATCTCTTGTCATTTGCACTGGATGATGCTACTGTGCCTACAGCTCATTAAATGGTATTCTGATGACCTTTGAATGTCAGACCAGACCATATTCAATATTTTGTCAACATTAATTTTGTTTGCTTTTGCGCAAACAACAGCATCTCATAAAGCACGGTCTCTACAGATTTAAAATAATCGTGGCAGCATTGCTGTTCAGCAATCACCATATCTGTGACATCTTAACAAGTCATATTAAATGTTGACTTTTGTAATTAGCTTGCTGGCATCATGTCATGCTGCAGTAAGGTGGACTGAATACGGTGACAGTGCTTCAGTATAAATGTGGATTGGTACGCTTTCAGGTCAATATTTAGGAATAAAAGGTGCCACATTTCTCCATATAATGTGGAGTTGTGTCAGGAAGGGCATCCGGCGTAAAACTTGTGCCAAATCAACATGCAGACCCACTTTGGATCTGCTGTGGCGATCCACGGTGAAAACAAAGGAGCAGCCGAAGGGACTTATGATCATGAGGTTTGTGATGCATTCTACTAAAAATTAATGTGTCATAATAAAATATGAATGACTGCATCCCATAGTTGGTCTTCTCTCTATTTCTTTAAAATGGTCATTTTTTGGCTGTTATAAATGTTGATACCAATTTATCTGGAAGTAGTTCATATTTGCTGATCATATCGGGTTACCGATTTATCATTTGGGCTCTTGTGCACATATTCCATGTAGCATCAATTGCTGTTTAGATACGTGTAGAGATAGAACAGTAACAATCCAATGCAACAACATGGTTTCATAAAATAGTGATAATACCGTATTCTAATCCATGTGACAGACTCTGTGTTAGAGATCCATCATCTTGCCGATATTGGAAAATATGCTTTTTATGACTCAAATGAGCAAAAAAATTAATGGGACTGGGAAATATTTCTCATTTATCTTACGAATTATTACATTACATTATAAATTACATTTAAAAACTAAGTCCTTTTGGCTGCTCTCGTGTTTTTGCATTCACTCAGAAAGTCACCATAGCAAATCCGAGGTGGATCTGCATGTTGAATTGGCACAAGTTTTACTGTAAAACAGGAAAACTGTAACGAACACTACATAGGTGAGACTAAGCAGCCGTTTCACCAAAGGCTATACCAGCACTGCAGAGAGGGCGCCAGTGGACCTGAGTCTGCAGTTCATCTCCACCTTAAAAGACACTAACAACATGTCTGAAGACAAGGAAGGTAAAATCTTAGCCAGAGAGAAGAAATGGTTTGAGAGAGGGGTGAAGGAGGTATTGTATGTGAAACAGTTGAAACCCAGCCTTAACCGGGGAGGGGGTCTGAGACACGCTTTGTCCCCTGTTTACAATGGAGTACTCAGGTCAAAGTAGTTTCAGTCTTTTGTTCATAGTACTGAGTCATTCACGTCATCAGGAGAGCTGTCAGGAGAGGCGTCAGTCCCATCGTTAGGAGGGACAGCTACCCTGCCATTAGGAGGGTGCTAACTAGAGCACAATAGGTGCTAATTAAAGCAATTGTTTAGGCACTAGCCAATAGCAGTCTGCCTCTCAGTAGGAGGGGTCTGGTTAGGTTTAACACTAGAACGCCTGGAACTTTCTGCCGATGCTGCAAGGCCCTCCTCCCCCTCTCAGATTAGTGGTGTGGTGATCACCCTATCGACTGGTTCCTTTGAGTTGCAAATTAGATCAGTACCTGCTCCCTTGCCCCAAGAGGGAGACATGTAGGAAAACAAGTCTTGAGGACCAGGGTTGGGCATCCCTGGCCTAAATTGAAGGATAGACCAAACAAAGGACTTCAGTGAAAAAACATTTATTTCACACATAAAAATATTCAAGAGAAATCACATTGATAAACAATTTGTGAGCACAGTCAACAAATTGTGAGTTCCTATGTACAGTGTTCTGTTTTTTTGTTTGTTTGTTTAGTTTTTTAGCAATTTTTACACACAAATGGAGATCCTTTCCTACATTTCCGTCCGGTGTACTTGTGGAAAATGGCACATTTCTCTGTACTGCGATTTCTGTTGCAACTCTGATGCACTTGGCATGTTGTTGTTTTCCCTTCAGAAACTATTCTCATTTCACGTAGTGCCTCTCTCTCTTTCCAAAAGAGAGAGAGAAAAGCCTTCAGTTAATTCAAAATGCTGCAGCTAGAGTACTGACAGGGACTAGAAGGAGAGAGCATATTTCACCCATATTGGCTTCTCTTCATTGGCTCCCTGTTAATTCCAGAATAGAATTTAAAATTATTCTTCTTACTTATAAGGCTTTGAATAATCAGGTCCCATCTTATCTCAGGGACCTCATAGTACCATATCACCCCAATAGAGCACTTCTCTCTCAGACGTCAGGCTTACTTGTAGTTCCTAGGGTTTTTAAGAGTAGAATGGGAGGCAGAGCCTTCAGCTTTCAGGCTCCTCTCCTGTGGAACCAGCTCCCAATTCAGATCAGGGAGACAGACACCCTCTCTACTTTTAAGATTAGGCTTAAAACGTTCCTTTTTGCTAAAGCTTATAGTTAGGGCTGGATCAGGTGACCCTGAACCATCCCTTAGTTATGCTGCTATAGACTTAGACTGCTGGGGGGTTCCCATGATGCACTGAGTGTTTCTTTCTCTTTTTGCTCTGTATGCACCACTCTGCATTTAATCATTAGTGATTGATCTCTGCTCTCTTCCACAGCATGTCTTTTTCCTGATTCTCTCCCTCAGCCCCAACCAGTCTCAGCAGAAGACTGCCCCTCCCTGAGCCTGGTTCTGCTGGAGGTTTCTTCCTGTTAAAAGGGAGTTTTCCTTCCCATTGTCGCCAAGTGCTTGCTCATAGGGGGTCGAATTTGACCGTTGGGGTTTTTCTGTAATTATTGTATGGGTTTTGCCTTACAATATAAAGCGCCTTGGGGCAACTGTTTGTTGTGATTTGGCGCTATAGAAATAAAATTGATTTGATTTGATTTCCAGTGTGCGTTCCTGCATGTGTCTATTTCTCAGTTCAATTGCAAGCTTATGCTGGAACTTTCGCCTTGACTCCTTTGGTCCTGTACATGCCTTGTACAGTACATATGCATTAGCAGCAGCAATGCCCAGGATGTTGTAGAAGACAGCTATAGGCCATTTCTGTGTTCCTGTGCACACTGTGTGACCACACAGTTTTTGATCCAGCACATCAACACCACATTTCAAATGGTTGTAGTCTATGATTACATTTGGTTTTCGCCGCAAATCTTCTTCAAGCTCCACTTTCTTGTGCTGAGAAGACACACATTTTTCTTATTTTTAGCTGCATAAACTGTTAGCAGGGCACTGCCAGAAGTGAACACCTGTGTTGAAAACGCCTCACGTTCTCTGGTGTTTTTTTACCTGCTCTGGAACTTCCCGTTGAATTTTGTTTATTGTGCCAAGCAGAGTTGTGTTGCATTGTAGAAGCCTGTTCGCCAGAGACAACGATGTGAAAAAATTGTCCATAGTGACAGTTCTGCCTCTGTCCAAAAAGGGTTCCGTAAGCCTTGTCACAACATTGTCTGCAAGTCGCTCTCCTATGGCACGGCTGGGGTCTTTTCCTAAGTAAGGAATGGCATTGCACATGTACTTAGTGTCCAAGTCTGCTGCAATCCAAAACTTTATTCCAAACTTGTCAGGTTTAGATGCAGTGTATTGCAGAAAAGGACATCGGACCTTTGTGGGAAATAACTGTTCATCAGCTGTTATGTGTTGCCCTGGGTTGTATGATAGCACACAGTTCTGAACAAAGCACCCCCAAATGTCTGAAATGGCAGCAAATTTGTCCGTCTGCATGCGTTCCAAACGGGTGTCCTTGATATCGAAGCGTAAATAGCGCATCAACTCTTCATATCGGTCTCGGGACATTGTGGACGTGATTTCCGGAATGCCGAAGCATTTTGACCAGCAGTCACACATGGAACCGATTCTGCCAATCGCTCCTCTGAAGAATAAAACGGCAATGAATGCCATCAGCTCGTAAACACTTGTGCTCCAGTCGGGGTTTATTTTGCGGGCTTTGTGTACTGTGCAGTCTATGATGGTCCTCAGCATGCTGATGTCAAATAGACAAAGGAAGCTTTGCAAGCGACTAGTCACTTTGCATCTTGCAATCTCCGTCAGTCCTGCATTGCTGACTGATGTCTGGGTTGTCTGCGTTGGCTGAATGGTGCGGAAGTCCTCAATTTGTCACTGAACCCAAACAGTTCCATCTCTCGCTGTCTCACAAGGTCCTGCCTAAAGATAACATGAGATAAGATGAAACCTCTATTGTCCAAAAGGGAAGAACTGTTTTGCATTTAGGAGCATATACGAGGTCTGTCCAAAAAGCATTGGACCTTTTTATTTTTTGCAAAAACCATATGGATTTGAATCACGTGTGATTGCATCAGCCAAGCTTGAACCTTCGTGTGCATGCGTGAGTTTTTTCACGCCTGTCGGTTGCATCATTCGCCTGTGACCAGGCTTTGTGTGAGCAGTGGTCCACCCCTCTCGTCGTTTTTTTATTGCGAATAAATGTCTGAACGATTTGGAGCTTTGCTGCATCAATTTTTTTCCAGAAACTGTGAGAGACCTCCAGGTGGACACCGTTCGGAAAATTAATAAGGCTTTCAGGGACGATTTTATGGGGATTACACAGATTAAGGAGTGATCCAGCCGGTTTAAAGACCGCCCACAGCTGCTGAGAGCGCACCGCGCTCCGAGCGCTAATCGCAAGCTCCAACCCCGCTGGAACAACCAGATCATTTCCAACGTGAAGGCTTTGTTGATCCGGAACGTCGTCTGACTTTCACAAAAAGGCAGAAGGCGTGGACATCAGCACTTTTTCGGCACATTCCACTGTTTTTTTCATGGAAAGAAAAGCAGAGGGACGCGCCACGGAGCCGTTCATTACGCGGCACAAAACCACCTCTGTGTTGGTCTCACAGGACGGCTTTCAGGTGGATTTCAGACGGCTGTCGGTTGCTTTTCAGTCGTGTGATTATCCGAGAAATTGAGCATGAGCTGGACATGCCCCAACATGTCCTGTGAGGCTTCATCACAGCGTTGCTTTGCGCCATGCGGCTCCACCGCGACGCGCGGAACTCCGCTGCTCTTTCCATGACAAAAACTCCTGTAACAGTGGAATGTGCCATTCATTTCTAAACTGGACGCTGTCTTGATCCGGTATGTCGTCTGACTAGCACAGGTATTGTGAAAAGACATGGACATCAGCACTTTTTCGGCACATTGAGACAGACATGCGGAGTTGTACAGTCTGATGGACAAAGGAGTTTTTCAGTCTGTTGGTCCTGCACTTGGGAAGGAGCAGTCTGTGGCTGTAGAGGCTCCTCTGGTTGCTGATGCCAGTGTGCAGAGGGTGACTGGCATCGTCCATAATGTCCAGCATTTTGTCCAGTGTTCTCTTCTCTGCCATCACAACCAGAGAGTCCAGCTTCATGCCAGCCATGGAGCCAGCCCGCCTGATCAGTTTGTCCAGCCTGGATGTGTCCTTCTTGGATGTGCTGCTTCCCAGCACACCATGGTGTGTAAATGGTAGTAGAGGGCTGAAGAGGACATGACCTTGAAATGGGTGTTTCAACAAGACAATGACCCCAAGCACACTAGTAAACAAGCAAAATCCTGGTTCCAAACCAACAAAATTAATGCCTCGCAGATGTGAAGAAATCATGAAAAACTGTGGTTATACAACTAAATACTAGTTTAGTGATTCACAGGATTGCTAAAAAATCAGTTTGAACATAATAGTTTTGAGTTTGTAGCGTCAACAGCAGATGCTACTATTATTGTGAACACCCCCTTTTCTACTTTTTTACTAATAGCCCAATTTCATAGCCTTAAGAGTGTGCATATCATGAATGCTTGGTCTTGTTGGATTTGTGAGAATCTGCTGAATCTACTGGTACCTTGTTTCCCATGTAACAGTAAGAAATATACTCAAAACCTGGATTATTCTTTTTAGTCACATAGCACTACTATTATTCTGAACACTACTGTAACTGCGGTGGGACAAAGTGTAGATTTGAAGGAATGAAGTGCTGTGATTGGTCTCTTAGGATTCCTTGGGTCACAAAACCACACATGGTGAGTCACCTGATCACAGACGTCTCTCACAAACATCCCATGAATTTTGAAATTTCTTGTCCGCAAACTACTAAAAAGATTCTTTTCAGGGAAATATTTGGCAAACAATCATTCAGTCTGAAGGGCATCCTTCATTTGTTGGAAATAGACCCAGAAACCAAATCTTAGTTACCGCAATGGAAACATCCAACATCACTGAGGCCAAAGAAAGCACGGCAGGTGTGCAGCAATGTCAAAGTCGTGTTGACCATTTTTTTGACTCTTGTGGGGTGGTGCATCATTACATACCAGAAGGCCTTCAAATGACAGGAGGGGTCTAAAATGGCTTGTCTGTGTCCTGGGTTACCTGCCTCAGCCAATCAGGCAGGCATGACTGTCCAAATATTCCTACAAGTTCTGTCTAAAAGTTGAAATAGACGCATGGCTTTCATTTTATGTTCTTCTATCTTGGCAATTTCCTAGAATGCATCAACAGTCTTTTTCATTGTATAGTTGTTGGTTTGTGTTTGTCAGGTTGCAGCTCACATTGGCAGTGAGCACCATGAGGTACACTTCACTGCAGAAGAAGGCATTCAATCTGTGGATGATGTCATCTTCCACCTGGAATCCTATGACACGACCACCATTCGCGCTTCTGTTGGTGAGTGTTTGATGACGCATGGTAGCAGATGTCAGGACTTTAACTTACACACAAGAAACATACATACAGATTCTCTACTGACTGTTGCTTTTAACACTCTGGGGTCCATGGACTTGCTGCCGCATCCAGGTCATGTACCACTCACCGTTTTAGGTAATGCCCAAATGTTGCATATCAGAATGTTCAGACAGATCTCAGCATTTTGAATGGGAGCCATGTATTTGTTTAGAAACCTGTATAAAATAAATAATTTGACTCTGAAGCTGAAAATATGAATTGCATTTTTAGAAATTCTATGAATCTTTAGTTGAACTACACCTTTTATTCATGTGGATGAACTGTTCTTTGGGTCACAAAAGTAGTGTAATATATGAAAAAGATTTCAGATCAATGTATAACAAATGTCAAAAAATAAATATATGTGCTGTGCAGCACATTCTGAAGACAATTGTAAAATTTTGGAACTTTGGAGATGTTTAATGTTAAACACCTGAAAATGTGAATGGTTGATGAAACTGCTTTGGCACCATATAACTATTACTATTTATCTGGTTTGATCAAGGCTATTTGTATTTTTAAATCAGTTTCACAAAATTTAAATCAGCTTCACAAGGAGTGCATTGAGGCTGGAGTTTGTCAGGAGCCATCATGCATAGATCTGTCCAAAGCGTCGCATTCCTTGTGTCAAGTCACTCCTGGACCAGAGACAATGTCCAAAGTGTCTTACCTGGATCAAAGAGAAAAAGAAGTGGGCTGTTGCTCAGAGGTCCACAGTCCTCTTTTCAGATGAAACATTTTTGTGTTCAATTGGAAATCGAGATCCCAGAGTCTGGAGGAAGGGTACAGAATCCAAGCTGCTTGAAGTCCAGTGTGAAGTTTCCACAATCAGGGATGGTTTGGGGTGCCATGTTATCTGCTGGTGTTTGTCCACTGTGTTTCATCAAGTCCAAAGTCAACACAGCCTTTTACCAATTAAATTCAATTTATTTCATTTATATAACGCCAAATCACAACAAAGCTGCCTCAAGGCGCTTCACACAAGTAAGGTCTAACCTTACCAACCCCAAGAGCAAGAACACAGGTGACAGTGGTAAGGAAAAACTCCCTCTGATGATCTGAGGATGAAGCCTCAAGCAGACCAGACTCAAACAGGTGACCCTCTGCCAGGGCCATGCTACCACCACAGTTGACAATACAAATATACAGGACATTTTGGGAGTCCATGCTAGTGTACAGGATGGGAGGCTTGCAGAAGAAGACTCCCACTTCTGGATGGAGCTGCACTTCAAACAGAAAGGAAAAAACTGAATCAGGCAGCAGAAAGACAACAAATAAGGTATAATTTGTCAGCATTAAGTAACAAGAAAAACAAAGGAAATACTCATACCCCCATCACACATACGCCGATTGAAGCCGAATGGCGTCAGAATGACACATCTGCCACAATCAGGAAATATTGCCTTGTGGTCTGAAGACCTACGGACAGCAGTCTGTGAACATCTACGTATTTGGTCCCATTCACTCGGTTGTCCCGAGTGTGTTGCACATGTTCAGAAGACTCTTAGCGCCATTGAGACAGAACGCACATCTGATGGCGCTCTCTGCAGTTTTTGCATCATCTGATCGCAGTCTACATACAACCCCCGGCAAAAATTATGGAATCACTGGCCTCCGAGGATGTTCATTCAGTTGTTTAATTTAGTAGAAAAAAAGCAGATCACAGACATGACACAAAACTAAAGTCATTTCAAATGGCAACTTTCTGGCTTTAGACCAAGCAGAGGGAAAAAATATAGAATCATTCAATTCTGAGGAAAAAATTATGGAATCATGAAAAACAAAAGAACGCTAATGAGTGACAAACAATACTCTTCATCAATCTGGCTCCAACTTTCTCTGATTGCTGTTGCCAGATCAGCTTTGCAGGTTGGAGCCTTGTCATGGACCATTTTCTTCAATTTCCACCAAAGATTTTCAACTGGATTAAGATCAGGAGTATTTGCAGGCCATGACATTGACCCTATGTGTCTTTTTGCAAGGAATGTTTTCACAGTTTTTGCTCTATGGCAAGATGCATTATCATCTTGAAAAATGATTTCATCATCCCCAAACATCCTTTCAATTGATGGGATAAGAAAAGTGTCCAAAATATCAACGTAAACTTGTGCATTTATTGATGATGTAATGACAGCCATCTCCCCAGTGCCTTTACCTGACATGCAGCCCCATATCGTCAATGACTGTGGAAATTTACATGTTCTCTTCAGGCAGTCATCTTTATAAATCTCATTGGAACGGCACCAAACAAAAGTTCCAGCATCATCACCTTGCCCAATGCAGATTCGAGATTCATCATTGAATATGACTTTCATCCAGTCATCCACAGTCCACGATTGCTTTTACTTAGCCCATTGTAACCTTGTTTTTTTCTGTTTAGGTGTTAATGATGGCTTTCGTTTAGCTTTTCTGTATGTAAATCCCATTTCCTTTAGGCGGTTTCTTACAGTTCGGTCACAGACGTTTCCTCCAGTTTCCTCCCATTCATTCCTCATTTGTTGTACATTTTCGATTTTTGAGACATATTGCTTTAAGTTTTCTGTCTTGACGCTTTGATGTCTTCCTTGGTCTACCAGTATGTTTGCCTTTAACAACCATCCCATGTTGTTTGTATTTGGTCCAGAGTTTAGACACAGCTGACTGTGAACAACCAACATCTTTTGCAACATTGCGTGATGATTTACCCTCTTTTAAGAGTTTGATAATCCTCTCCTTTGTTTCAATTGACATCTCTCGTGTTGGAGCCATGATTCATGTCAGTCCACTTGGTGCAACAGCTCTCCAAAGTGTGATCACTCCTTTTTAGATGCAGACTAACGAGCAGATCTGATTTGATGCAGGTGTTAGTTTTGGGGATGAAAATTTACAGGATGATTCCATAACTTATTCCTCAGAATTGAGTGAGTCCATATTTTTTCCCTCTGCTTGGTCTAAAAAAGTAACTGTTACTGACTGCCACAATTTTTTTCTTGGTTTCTTATAGTGTTTCTTAAAGCCAGAAAGTTGCCATTTGAAATTACTTTAGTTTTGTGTCATGTCTGTGATCTGCTTTTTTCTACAAAATTAAACAACTAAATGAACTTCCTCCGAGGCCGGTGATTCCATAATTTTTGCCAGGGGTTGTATTCTGACGGCATCAAAACAGCATCTGAAATGATCTGATTGTGGTTGATTGAGCTCTGAGATCGATCTGTCACAGCAAAGCCTGCCAGCATGTTGTGGGTTGTCCACCTCCACTGGACCTCCAGGGAGGTCAAAGGAAATGTTGACACATAATAACATGTATGTGTCACACGTACATCATGTTCATCATTTTTTAACTTTGCGCACTTACAATAAGACATTACAGGCGTCTGGCCAGCTTTACTTAGATGTTCCGAGGTCAAGGTACAAACGCTGGGGTGATCATCCTTTTGCGGTAGCTGGCCCCAGACTGTGGAACAAGCTACCGCTTGAATTACGTACTATTCCTGACCTAGCATTTTTTGAATCTAAGTTAAAGACTTATTTATTTAAACTGGCGTTTAACACCTAGTGGGGAGGTGACATGTTCTGTTTTTATGTGCTATGTTAAATTTTATTGTATGTGGGGTTTTTTTGTGAATTTGTGTTTTTAATGTTAAGTGCTTTGGACACCAGTTGGTGTTGTAAAGCGCTTTATAAATAAATGTTGATTGATTGATTGATTGATGTACAGTGGGTGTGAACAGCACACAATCGAACCGAAAGTAAAGTGTGCTGCTACCCCTCTCTGTGGTCTCATACGCAGTAATGCATCATAACGCACATCAGGCACGGAGCTGAACGGATCTCACCGCTGTAATATACATGTTTTACCTGCTCACCATCTACACTCTGTAGGAGATGTGACGTAGAACTGTATCCCAGGCCGTGACAACCTCCAGCACGGACCCATGATCGCTTCACAGCACAGAGTGCACAGGATCCAAACCACAGCCTGTGGTGAAAAGCCTCACCCAGCTGCTATGTGCTACAAATAACCACGCAAAAATTAAATCCCATGTGATAATCCAACTGACATCATGGTGTACAGAGTTGTGTTGTGCTCCTGAAGTGAGCAAAAAAGAATAAAAGAAATTAAGGTTCACTGTAAAGGCTGCGTCTGACGCATGGTGTGACTGCTTGGCCCACTGCCAGCAAACTTTCAGCAAAGGTGTCCAGTGGCACTCGTGCACGCATGTGCACCGCTTGTGTGCTTACTGGCTCATGCAGCAGTTATGAATACACACACAGACACACAGCTGAATGATAATTTCAGCCCCACAGGTGTGCCCGGGGCACACGTATGCCATGCACACTGCACACTCACGTGCATGTGAGTAACACAGCGCTGCCTCCCACTCCGTTCCTGTGTTTGCCATCCAGACGTTTGGACATCAGGCAGTCTTCAGAGCCTTTTATGGCCCTCTGTCTGCAGTCTGTGTCATCTGCCTGTTGGATGCCATGGTGTACGTGTGGACGAGGTAATCTGGATGTGTTCCCTCCCGACTGTGTTCGTTGATGGTAAGATTTGCCGTTTTGGCCTGTAGACCAGGAGCTGAGATATCCTACCATGCACACCCCCCCCCCCAACAAAATTCCACTTGATTTTTTTTTTTTTTTTTTTACCACAAAAATGTCCTGAATGGACATTTGAATGGAATACCCATCTTATTTCTGTAATGTAAAATGATACTTCTCATTATGGCTTATAGTACAACCATATGTACAACCCTAACCCAGACCAAAGGTCTTCAAATCAAATCCTTTCATCTTCTTGCCCAGCATTTTCATGAATGCACATTCCAGGTGCTCGGAAGGATCACATGGTTCTTGGACCTTTCAGGGTTTTGCCAAATTGAGTGGAAGGGCTTTCATACAGACACCCATGTCAAATGTTGTGATGGCATATTCTTGGCCTACTTCCTTTGTGGCCTCTTCTGCTGCCCTGAGGCACTCCTGAATGGTACTGTAGTCAGTAATTGGGTGATTTATGACTGGATAATGGTCAATAGTGGTGAGAATCTTGGGTGGATTATGAGTCCTTGATACAAATCCTGACCATGCTGTCATTGGTCTTCCTTGGCTGCTTTGAAATGAGCAGAGCAGTATCCACAGTATGAGTGATTGAGCCATCACTTCTGGACCACCAGGAACCGTAAGTTGTCCTATTGTCAGTTTGGGATTCTGTTTCTGGGAAACATAGCATTCTGGCAATGTAGTCGCCTTGGCAAGACTGAATGATTTTTGTCCAGTTCTGGGTATTGGCTGAAGTTCCTCACCCTCTCTATGCTGACCTTCATGGCTGGTGACCTCTTGCATCCCATATGCAGTGTGAATTGATCCTCTTCACTCACATCATTGATGAATTTATCAAAGTTGCCAAACTCTGAGTGGAACAGTGATGGTGGCACAGGATATCTGATGATCTGATTCAGTAACTGTGAAGAAGATGATTCTACAGCTTCTGCCAAAGCAATCTCAAGTTCCAAGGAGTAGTCATATGATTCACAATGATCTAATCTATGCAGCAGTCTAATGAGGGTTTTGCTTCTGAAGAGATGTCTTAAAGACATAGCTATCAGAACATGTTTAGCCAACTTCCAGGCTCCATTGGTTGCTGCCCTGCAGATGTCTTGTCCAATTGGTGATACCAGTTGAGGGGCATGAGAGGAAGTAGGAGTTTTCTTTCCACAAATGATAAAGGAAAGTAATCTGGCTAGCTCATCTGGCAAGTGGACTGCTTCAAGGTTTTGAGGAATTTAACTGTATATGATATGTGCTGTGAACGTGTTCAGCACAAGGCAAACAGCATCCAAGTCAGTAGTCCATCATTCAGTCAGTACTTCACCCATCATAGTTTTGGTGTCAAATGAAAGCTAATGATTTCTAATTGTAATATTGGTGTTTATTCTAGGTCATGAGGCTTCAGTGTTTTCTGACAAAATACTTTTTATAAAATTTTTTGGTCTGGGTTAAGGTTGTACATATGGTTGTACTGTAAGCCATACTGAGAAGTATCATTTTACGTTACAGAAATAAGATGGGTATTTTTTATTAAAGTAGAGAAAATGTGCTTTTCAAAAATATGTAGATTGATATGGATGATATTATATGTGTAGGTATTTAAAGAAGGTCAAAAAGTGCAAAAATTTGGCATGGAAACGGCACTCGTGAGTAATTGTTTTCAACCTTCAGGTGGATATTGCACCAAAAGGTACACCGGGAATGAGTTATTTTCCTGTTACCATGCAAATTTCCATTCAGGACATTATTTCAGCTGAAAAAAATTAGGTGGCATTTTGTTGTGGTGGGGAGGGGTGTGCATGGTAGGCAGTCTCAGCTCCCGAACTACTGGTTCCTGCACAGTCTTGCTATGTGTGAACGGGGGCTTAAGGTGATCGCTGGCCACTAGCCCTAAGGTTCATTAAAAGACCAAGACTTTAGATAAAGTTCAGGCTGCGACCTGCTCTGTTTACTAAGAAAATGAATTTAAAAGGGTAGAAAGCATAGTACCATACTATGCCAGTATGCTAGCCATACGAAAGGGAAAATAAGTGCGTCTTGTGCTTTTTTCTTCACCCTGTCTGCATATATAATGATGGTAAATGCCAAACTGACAAAACAATTTATATTCATATATGCACATACAAGGTCTGTTAGAAGACTATCCGACCTTTTTATTTTTTGCAAAAACTATATGGATTTGAATCACGTGTGATTGCATCAGCCAAGCTTGAACCTTCGTGCGCATGCGTGAGTTTTTTCACACCTATCGGTTGCGTCATTTGCCTGTGAGCAGGCTTTGTGTGAGCAGTGGTCCACCCCTCTTGTCAGATTTTTATTGCGAATAAAATGTCTGAACGATTTGGAGCTTTGCTGCATCAAATTTTTCCAGAAACTGTGAGAGACCTCCAGGTGGACACCATTTGGAAAATTCAGATGGCTTTCAGGGACGATTTTATGGGGATTACACAGATTAAGGAGTGTTACAGCCGGTTTAAAGACCGCCTACAGTGGCTGAGAGTGCGGCGCACTCCGAGCGCCGATCGACAGGCTGAAACCCCGCTGAAACAACCAGATCATTTCCAACGTGAAGGCTTTGTTGATCCGGGACGTCGTCTGACTTCCACAGAAATGGCAGTAGACGTGGACATCAGCACTTTTTCGGCACATTCCACTGTTACAGGAGTTTTTTTCATGGAAAGAGAAGTGGAGGGATGCGCCACGGAGCCGCTCATGGCGCGGGACAAAAGCACCTCCGTGTTGGTCTCACAGGACAGCTTTCAGATGGCTTTCAGATGGCTTTTGGTGTCTTTTCAGTCGTGTGACTATCCGAGAAATTGTGGATGAGCTGGACATGCCAGAACATGTCCTGTGAGGCTTCATCATGGCGTTGCTTTGCACCATGCGGCTCCGTCCTGATGCGCATCCATCCATCCATATCCTATTCTAGGACACCAGAGTCTTGATCCCTTTAGGAACACCCAAAACTGAATTGTGGTGACGGCCACAAACAACTAACCATCCACACACAGAGACCCAGATCACAGCTAAATATCCGATCACTACTGTGGCTGTTGTGTTGGGCCAAGACAAAAATACAGAACCTTATCATATGTGTGAGAACGTTACTTTATAAAGCTTATATAAGTTCTGTGTAAACATAATGGGTCTAGACAATAAAAACACGTATCATCAAACAATATGACCAATGAAAAGTGCAAATATCTATAGTTAGTAACTTTGCAGAAATGCACTTCAATCATATTTAAACACAACGGATAAGACCACAAATATTGTGTGTGTGTGTGTGTGTGTGTGTGTGTGTGTGTGTGTGTGTGTGTGTGTGTGTATATATATATATATGTATATATATATATATATATATATATATATATATACTTTTATTCGACACACAAAATATTCAAATGGAAAAAATGAACAATTCCACAAACTCATAAACAAAGCATTTTATCCGGATATTCCACTGTTAAAGGAGATTTTTTTTAATGAAAGACGTGCGGGCAGATTGCAGCGTCAGCTCGGACCCGTCCGCACGTCTTTCATTAAAAAAATCTCCTTTAACAGTGGAATATCCGGATAAAATGCTGAAACCGACTTCTTCTGAAACTTCTCTGTTCTCTCACGATGTCCTGGATCAACAGAGCCTGAAATGTGGAGGTTTTAAGCTTGAAACAGGCTGATGACGCTGCCTGAGAGCGCTGCACGACGTCTCGCACCGTGAAAAGTCCTTAAAGCGACAGAATCACCTCAAAATCTCTCATCAGCTGTTAAAATTTTCACTGAAAACCAGCTTAATTTTTCGAACCATGTCCACTTCGATGTGTCTCACAGGTTTAGAAAAAATTTTGATCAAACAAAGCGCCAGTCTCTCAGCAACTTCTCAGACAAAGGAATTCCGACGAGGGGCTGGACGACTCCTCCCACAAGGAGTGCTCACAGGCGAATGACGTCACCGACAGGCGTGGAAAAACTCACGCATGCGCACGAGGGTGCAAGCATGTCTGACGTAAAAACATATGAATGAAATCCATATAGTTTTTGAAAAAAATAAAAAGGACCTATACTTTACGGACAGCCCTCGTATATACATACATATACACGGTCACTTATATACATATACACCTTACATACATACATACATATACACATATGGCATGGACCACTCCGGCATGCCAGGAGCCACACAGGTGATTGCATGCAACTCAATGGAAAGGGGTCCAGGATGCAGGGTCCAAGGAGAAACAAGGAGAAAAAGGACAGTAAGAGGGCTCAGAGGCCAGGAAGGGCACCCACCAGGTCCACTGGGGCAGCCGGATGAACCGCCAGGGGAATGGCCCAGGCGGAGCCAGAACGCAGCACCCACACTGCACCCCCCCCCCCCACACACACACACACCTTGGAGGCACAGGAAACAACCCCACAACAAGGGGAAGCACACAGGGTGCCCCAGAACCGCACCAAATGGGCCATGACCCCCCAAGGGAGGAGCAAGCAGCGGCGGGGTGAGGGGCCAAGGAGCCAGCATGTCCGAACCCCAAGCCCAAGCAGGGACCACCGAGCCAATGAGGGTGAGATCCAGCCCCCAGACAAGGGGTGGGACCACAACCCCCGAGCCGGGAAATAGATGAAACTCCCCCAACACCCGAGACTCCCCCAACACAGCCAGCAGGACCCCCCATGACCCCACTCCAGCCCTTCATCCACCCCCTGGACACCACCCCAAACACCAAAGCCCAAGATCAGGAGACCACCCAAGCAAGAGCGGGAAGACACCCCCCCTCCCTGCAGAGACCATGGCCCCCATCCCTCCAGTAGCCGTCCAGCCCCAAGTGTCATCACACATGCCCTACCGCAACACCCACCTCCCCAACAGGCAGTGGCACCCTGG